>NC_058408.1:139381349-139453834 GCF_002201575.2 Neomonachus schauinslandi | reverse complement strand
AAATATTGTGAAGATGTCAATGCTACCTAGAGCAATCTACACATTCAATGCAATCCCCATCAAAATACCATTTACTTTTTTTCAAAGAAATAGAACAAATAATCCTAAATTTGTATGGAACCAGAAAAGACCCCGAATAGCCAGAGGAATGTTGAAAAAGAGAAGCTAAGCTGGTGGCATCACAATTCCGGACTTCCAGCTCTATTACAAAGCTGTCATCATCAAGACAGTATGGTACTGGCACAAAAACAGACACATAGATCAATGGAACCGAATAGAGAGCCCAGAAATGGACCCTCAACTCTATGGTCAACTAATCTTCGACAAAGCAGGAAAGAATGTCCAATGGAAAAAAGACAGTCTCTTCAACAAATGGTGTTGGGAAAATTGGACAGCCACATGTAGAAGAATGAAACTGGACCATTTCCTTACACCACACACAAAAATAGACTCAAAATGGTTGAAAGACCTAAATGTGACACAGGAGTCCATCAAAATCTTAAGGAGAACACAGGCAGCTACCTCTTCGACCTCAGCCACGGCAACTTCTTCCTAGACACATCGCCAAAGGCAAGGGAAGCAAGGGCAAAAATGAACTATTGGGACTTCATCAAGATAAAAAGCTTTTGCAAAGCAAAAGAAACAGTCAACAAAACCAAAAGACAACCGACAGAATGGGAGAAGATATTGGCAAATGGTCCAAAATCTATAAAGAACTTATCAAACTCAACACCCAAAGAACAAAGAATCCAATCAAGAAATGGGCAGAAGACAGGAACAGACATTTTTCCAAAGAAGACATCCAAATGGCCAACAGACACATGAAAAAGTGCTCAACATCGTTTGGCATCAGGGAAATCCAAATCAAAACCTCAATGAGATACCACCTCACACCAGTCAGAATGGCTAAAATTAACAAGTCAGGAAACGACAGATGTTGGCGGGGATGCGGAGAAAGGGGAACCCTCCTACACTGTTGGTGGGAATGCAAGTTGGTGCAGCCACTCTGGAAAACAGTATGCAGGTTCCTCAAAAAGTTGAAAATAGAGCTACCCTACAATCCAGCAATTACACTACTGGGTATTTACCCCAAAGATACAAATGTAGGGATCTGAAGGGGTACGTGCACCCCAATGTTTATAGCAGCAATGTCCACAATAGCCAAAGTGTGGAAAGAGCCAAGATGTCCATCGACAGATGAATGGATAAAGAAGATGTGGTATATATATACAATGGAATAGTATGCAGCCATCAAAAGGAATGAGATCTTGCCATTTGCAACGACGTGGATGGAACTGGAAGGTATTATGCTGAGCGAAATAAGTCAATCAGAGAAAGACATGTATCATATGACCTCATTGATATGAGGAATTCTTAATCTCAAGAAACAAACTGAGGGTTGCTGGAGTGGCGGGTGGGGTGGGAGGGATGGGGTGGCTGGGTGATAGACACTGGGGAGGGTATGTGCTATGGTGAGCGCTGTGAATTGTGCAAGACTGTTGAATCACAGATCTGTACCTCTGAAACAAATAATGCAATATATGTTAAGGAAAAAAAAAAAAAAGAAGATAGCAGCAGGGGAAAAATGAAGGGGGGAAATCAGAGGGGGAGACGAACCATGAGAGACGATGGACTCTGAAAAACAAACTGAGGGTTCTAGAGGGAAGGGGGGTGGGAGGATGGGTTAGCCTGGTGATGGGTATTAAAGAGGGCATGTTCTGCATGGAGCATGGGGTGTTATACACAAACAATGAATCATGGAACACTACATCAAAAACTAATGATGTAATGTATGGTGATTAACATAACAATAAAATTTTTTTTTAAAAAAAAAGCCGACAAAGGGAATGTGCTAGAATGGGTATACTTTGTAAGGCCAAAAGAACTATACCAGTAGATTATGTCCCATGGGACACATCATTCACCAAGGCCACTAGAGAAGGAATATGCTGATGAGAGGGGCATCAGCTTCACTAAGAGGTTCAGTGGTGGCATTCTTCTGCAGACCAGAGCTGACAAGAGGAGAGGCAGTTATAGGGGAAGACATTAAGTAAGGGACCCCTAAGTAAAAGATGCCAGGTGTAAGGGCTTAACTGACAAAATCCAGGGCCCACAATTACCATAATGAACAATAAGATTGTTGGAGCTGACAAGGGTATTTGCCCACAAAGAGCTGTGGAGATGATTAATCATGCATGGCATCCTCAGGGGTCAAATAGGTGGGCAGTCAACAATGGTACTATTTAACATTTAGTTTTATTTTAAGTAAGAATGTGGAAACAACACACTGAGAATTTTTGTCCCAATAGAAAAATCATAACCCTCTGTCCAGTTCCCAGATGAGCTAATTTACAGATCCAGAACCCCATTGACTGAACAGGTGGCTGGATCCACAGAAGAAAGGACATCTTGAAACATCTTGAAAAGTATGTAAAATGATCTTCAAGGGGACCTTTGTATGATCCCTGTCCATATTTGTGTATATTTGGGGCTATATATATATATATACATACACACACACACACATACAGGCATATCCATGGTTATATATACAAGAGGATAAGTAGATATTTCAATTAATATTAGACACTGGATGAGAGATGATACAGATACTCAAGGACTAAAATGTCATAATGGCCCCTTGTTAGATTTGGGTGTCTTCAGGAGTCATGTAACAAATTTTTGCTAAATTCTGCCTCACTGTGGACCAACTGTGTCTATAGATCCAAGCAGTGATAATTTCCCCAGTTCTTAAGTATATAATTAGAATTTATGTACAAGTGGTTAGAGTAACCTCTACATTGTGTCCCTGGCCTGTGGGGTAAGATTTTTCACAGTGGGAAAGACCAAGTGACAACCTCTAAAACTACCCTCCATCGGGTTAAGATGGTAAATTAAAAGCACTGTCATCCCAGTGGGATAGTGAAAATACATACCACCACTAAAATTCTATAAGGTGCAAGGACAGTGGTCCCTACTATATCTCCATTTAATTTACCAGGCTTAACTTTTCAGATTCACACAGACTTACTTTTCCATTTTACATACCAGACAAAAACATTTATTTTTAAAATAATTCCCTTCCAATTTTCTAATCATTTACTATGTTATACTACAGACTCTCACAACAACAAAATCCTTTAATTCTATAAATGAAAGGACTGAAATTTTCACCTACTATGAGCTACTTATGATATATAGAAAGCTAAGATCAGAGCCAGGCTATGCCTATAAGTGATCTTCCTTATACTTGCCCAATCATGTTTACCCCAGAACTATGCCCAATATAGAAGTAAAAACTTCCAGAGTTTGTGAATCAGCCTCCATGGAATCATGGCTAAACTGAAAAGCTGACACATTCACCTCTGCTACATCAGTGTCTCAGTTAGAAACAGCAATAGCAGTAATAGGGGCTTGATTGAAGGATGTCCATAAATGCTGACCTGTCTAAAACTCTCTTTGAAAATTTAGCAGTGGCTTTATTAAAAAAAAAAAACAACTTTTAAAATATTCTAACCATGTTTTTTCTAACAATGAGATAATTTTTAAACTAATTTACATTTCACTACTGAAAGAAATTTAAATGACAAAAAAACACATCAAATATATTTTATCTCACACAACAGGTAGAATATTTTATTTCACTTTGTCCATGATGACAACATAATAAATAGGATCATCTCTAAGACATGGGACACATTAACACTAGCTTTCTTTTACTTAATAAAAAAAGCTACTGAACTTTAATATGCACACAAATTCAAAAGCTTAAAATAAAACCCTAAACATTTAATAATTTACATATATATTCAACTTTGTGAATTTTTATGCAGAGTTGAACTTTTCAGTATATTTCCATCCACACCTTCTGCATCAAGAAAAACAGTGTTATTTTGATGCTTTAATAATTCTTGTTAGATTGTAACTTCTAATACGTTCCAAAAACATACTGGAACCTAATATGTAGCCCTAAAATCTCTTTATACTCAGAAATACAAAGTCATAAAACATTAAATATATTTAAGATGTTTCCTCATTTCATTTTTAAGGAACAAATTTAAAGTATGCACACATGTTAGTGATAAATTGTTTGTAGCATTAAATTCTGGAAATCACAACTTTTAAAGGGACATAGACAAACATGACTGTTTTCAGAGCAAAGTGACCAACATGACAAAGGTTTCAACAACAGAAGAGGATAAAGAGACAGGGAATATGTAAATTGGAAAAAAGAATTTAGAAAACTGAAGGGCTATAAATAGAGATGAGAGATGAGACTTGCTCTGGGTTGGACCATATGGATGAATGAGAAGTGGTGTTATGGGGAGACAGATTTCATCTCAATTACAAAGAACAATTAGTTATCTGAAGATAGAAAATGCTATCTCAGGAGATGGCGCGATTTCGTCATTAAAGGCATTCGGGCATAAGCTAGATGAGGGGTTGGGCAAATTATGTCCACAGGCAGGACTCAGCCCACCAGCTGTTTTTGTAATAAAGGTTTATTGGAACAGAACCACACCCATATGTTTCCTTATTGGCTCTTTCTGCTCTACCGTTATGGCAGCTGGTTTGTGTCCATGCAACAGAGATGGTATAGCCCACAAATCCTGAAATAGTTCCTATATGGCCCTTTACAGAAAATGTGTGCTGACCCCTGTGGGGAAGGTAATAGGAATTCAAGTATTGTATGGGTGTCTGGACAAGATAACATTTAAGAAAGTGCTTGGCATATCATCTATGTCAAGGATTGGGCTGTACAGATTTCTTCACTTAGTATAAAGTAACCCAGCCAACTTGGTGAGTGGAGGTCAAAATTGATACTGTAAAGCTGTGTGCCATGATATAGGGCTATATCTGCCAAAAGGAGGATACACATTTGTCTAATTTGCATGAAGGCACCCAGTGGACCAGGACAACCTGTACATACAATAATCATATTAACAAAAATAACATCCCTTCCTACCCAGGTGATCTAAGACGCCATAACACAGATATCCTATCACTGACTCACTTCTTCTCCCAATCCAGTGTTTCTTTATTTACATCCCATGGAAATAATAATAGATGTTCCCTGAAAAGAGTTTTCATGTTTTGAGAAATGTTACAAACTCTACCCTCTCTTTTAGAAAGATTCATCACAAATTAGCACATTAAAACTCTAAGGGGGAAAAAAAAACCTCTCTGTAACATCAGTAGTAGAAGTAATATCAGTTATAAGCAAACTAAAAGATCCCTATTTTCCTAACTTGTTTAATTATGGAAACTTTTTTATTAACTTACTGTTAATACCTCAGATAACTAATGTTCTAGGGAATGATGTTCTATTCAAAGTCATATTTAGTATTTCCAGATTAGAAGCTCCCTGAGGACAATAAATACATTCCCTACAGATTTTTAGTACATTGTGCTAAATGTGATAATTTCCTAAAAAATAATTGAACTGATTTAACTCTAGAAGATATACCTAATCCATATAGTGAATATACTGCTAATTTCATTAACTAAAGCAGGCCTTAATTACTCATGTAACAGGAACACAAAGTTATCATCTTCTTTCCACTGACTCCATTAGCAATTAAATAGTACAATACCAAAATAATCTTGACAAGTACATTTCAAGTATGTTTCCTCTGCTCTGTGGTATATATTTAAGCATATAAAACAATTCAAGACACATCATTGATATTTTAAGGTTAGAGATCTGATAAATTACCTAACAGGTTGATAGAACATTATCAGAATATAGGTTTAATAAATTCAAAGTCAGTAAAAGCAAATTACCTGAAGAAGGTGACAAAAAACTGCACAAGATCCATGATTGTATTGTGTTGTGAGAATGCAATCTGAAAAATTAAAATAAAGGAAAGTTTGAAACTTAATATATGTTCTTTTCCAATATTTGTGGTGATGTTTCATGGCATTTGTAAATACAATATTTTTATATCATCAAAAGATTTGGATCACTATATTATAAATAATATGTGCTGAAATCAAAACATCCTCTAAAACACCCAATAAAGTCAACAACCAACAATGATGACTTTTATATAGGCTATTACATTAAATGGTTTTAAAAGACTATTACAAAATTACTTCAAGAATGTATGTGAAGTTTCATGTACAATCCTATGACATTAAATGTGCCTAACTAAAACATGTAAATGAGTTTCTTCATTTAATAATGATCACATTTTCTATTAATACAACTAATAATTGCTTGTTAGCCAAAAAAAAAATTCTACTCTATTAAACAGAGGATTTGTTTTTTCCCACATATCTTTGTCTAAAGAAGCTGCATGCATGCATACAATTTTTTTTGTTATACTCTACTCAAAAAATAAGTCATCTCATTTTACAATTTCATGTTAATAAGAAATGAATTTTGAGAGATGAAACTAGCCCATAAGCTAAAGTTGTTCTACATTTCTGCTAACAGAGAGATTATACTGTACACAGTTCTTCAGGAAGTGCTATGTAGTAAATTAGTCAATAATGTAGTATCTGAATAGAGAATTTCTGATTTTGAAATCACCTTTTCATTTAAGAGGTGTAAATATTTTGGAAAACTATTTAACTTATCTGTGTCTCAGTTGTCCCATATGTGAAAAGTAATAATAAAAGTACCTACACTTCATAATGCTAGAGGAAAGATCAACTGAATTAATAAAAATTCCTGCCATAATACCTGGCATATAATAAGTATAATACAATGAATATTATTATACTTTTCCATCATGTATAGAGGAGATGGTCAACATAAGTGAATTTTCCCAGACAGCTGAAGTTAAACCATTAAGGTATTGAAATCTCTTTTTCCTTTAATAATCTTTTATAAAAATGATCCAAAAACATGGAATTGAATTTCCAATTCCAGTACAAGTAGACTAACAGGGATGAGAAATATCCCCTCCCTTAAACAGCTAGAAAACTATACAAAGTATATGACAAAAAAAATTTTAGACACTGGACAAAATGTAAAGGAAGATAAAATCCATGAGTAAAGGAAAACAAAAGAGATGAGCCTTACAATAATCCAGCTTTCAGTGCAAAGAAATAACACTAAGGAATTTAAATGACATTCTAGATAAAAAATATCAGTATTTCTTACATAAAATAAAGAATTATAGTCAGGTAAGAAGATGGTTAAATTTTTGGCATATACATGATAGCTTAAATATAGTGACATTAATTTCCAAAAAGCTTCTAACCATTTGAAGAATTACAAAGCACTTATACAGAGACTGAGGAAAGATAATTGCTGTAGGAGATTGGTTATAGGTGAAAATGTCTTAAAAGATTTAAGGAAAAATATCTTTTTAAATGGAAAAAACACAAATGAATTTTCTCCCCAAGTGACTATCCATGAGAGTATGTTAGAAACAGATCTTGCCCTTTCTGGGTCCAGATAACTAAGTACCTTGGAAAAAAATCATGTTTTGAGACAAGTAAGCAAACACTGACACATGAAAATATCTACAATTTTCTACTTTTTCCCAAAGAATATCTGAATAAATAAAGTGGTAGTTAAAAGAAAGGTCTGCAAGTTATAACCATGAACGAAAGCATTAAAACATTTTAAAACTTCAAGAATATTATCTAACTATACCTATTACTATAAAAGAAAAAAAAGTTTTCATTAGAGATATGAATGATATTTTGACTGTAGATTGTATGTAGAGGATAGTCTAGGAGTCCACCACCACGGGGTGATGAGACACCTAGACTTTCTAAATTAACACATTTTCTAATTTGTCACACTGATAGCTGCAGTTCTTCACAAATTAAGTTGCAATGTGATGCTTGAACATGAAGTACTGTTTGCAGACCTTGACCAAATTTTGTTACAGAGAATACTCTACTACCTTTCACAATGAGGAGCGTAACGATGGGATAAAAATTGATGGGGGAGGTCTGTCAGAAACTCTATCTGAAATACAAACTGCCTTAAAAATAGAAGTAACGCCCTAAAGTAACTATCCGTTAGTATAAATGTGCTCAAGATTAAATGCAGACTTGGCATAAGCAATCTCCGTACTCAGCATATCATCTGGATGCTTGAGCTTCAAGTTGAAAAGCATTCCATTTTGTTTGTTCAAAAGGAAAGTCAGCACTACAAAGTGTTGTGAAAATCTTTCAAAATGTTTATCCATCTGAGTGGATAGTCATCTGGAAGAAGTCCACAGGAGACAGCCCTGGAAAACGCCAGACAGTTCATTCTCAGCCACGGGCTTAATAATCAGATTGGAATGATTCTAGAAATGGAAGGCAGATCCAAGGATGATTCAGTATCATTGGTGAACAAGGCCCAGGAGACACTAATTCAAGCAAATTCCCTTATATAAAGTGCCAACATATTCATCCATCAAATATTTCATTTCATATCTACTACATTTTGAATACCGTATCAAGTTCTTAGGTGTATTAGGGAAAAGTAACATCAAAATTCCTAATGGTGGTGGTGATGGCAGACAAAAAGTCATAATAATAAATTATACAGTGTGTTAGAACTTGGTAATTGCTAATGGGGGAAAAAACATTATCCTATTTTTTGGTAACATTGTGTGTCAACTATAATTTTAAAAAGTATTATATTTTTGGGGCGCCTGGGTGGCTCAGTTGGTTAAGCAACTGCCTTCGGCTCAGGTCGTGATCCTGGAGTCCTGGGATCGAGTCCCGCATTGGGCTCCCTGCTCGGCAGGGAGTCTGTTTCTCCCTCTGACCCTCCCCCCTCTCATGCTCTATCTCATTCTCTCTCTCAAATAAATAAATAAAATCTTAAAAAAAAAAAAGTATTATATTTTCTATATTAACATATGTAAGACAAGAAATCACTCCTTGGTGTCTAAAAGTGCAGAAGTGCTGAGAAGAGACAGGAGGAAAGGTAGGGGTAGCAGAAAAATACGAAACATAGCATTAGGGTTAAGGTATCTGGCTGTCCTCACTTTTTCTCTATTTAGAATAGAATCCAGCAGCTCCAGGCCCTTACCAACGAAACTGGAAAGCCCACGGGGAAAGGAATAAGAATACACAGAGGGAGAACCATTTTCAGTGACGCTGAGCATTGGTCTTCACATGGCTGGCTGACTCCTTGTTATCCAGATCTCACCTTCAATTACACACTTTTCTAAAACACTCTCTAAAGTAAGGTGCTATCTCCCTTATTCTATACTCTTATGTGATATTTTTTTTATACTTCAATCTGAAACTACCTTATTTTATTGGTTGATCATTAGTTAAAATGTCTTTGTCCACTAAAATGTAAGCTTCATGAGAACAGTAGCCTTGTTCAAATTGTTCAGAGCACTGTTCCAATACCTAGAACAGCATTTAGTACATAGTAAGCATTTAATAAAAGTTTGTTGAATAAATGAATATAGTGAATAGTAAAATTTAGCATGAGAGTATTCTTAGGACTTTATATATCCTTAAAAGCCATGAGAGGAAGTAGGTATAGATGTTATTCTGAAAAACATTTTCAAATTTTTTATTTATTTGAATTTCTTTCATAAATCAGTAATCATATAGACCATAATTATCTGCTAATTACAGATCATAATATATTATTTTTCCTTATAAAATTTATATTTATTATGGAGTTCAGAAGTTATAGAAAGTGTGTTCCTTGTATAAAAAATGTTTTTGTTTATTTTTAGTCAAAGAAAAATTTTATAAGACCTACATTTACAATTTTAGCTACAATATTTTGAAGTCAGGATATCAGAAATGATTTCTTAATATGTATTTTTACCTCAGCTTCTTAATTTCAACAATGAACCTTTTTAACCTTATTGGCTTCTAGAAATTTCTTTCAGTAGGTGAATTGCATCGGCTGCAATCTTCTCCTCTAAAATAGGTGGCATTACCTGAAATATTATTTTCTAAGCCACTGAAAAAAAAACAAATGAGACTGCTTTAAAAAAAATGATCATTTAGCCAATTTTATGTAGAAAACAGTGAGTCAAATCAATAACAATAACAACACCATAACTTTGTAGTGTCCCTGAGAGTATATCTCCTGAGGATATAGAACATTTCTAACCCTAAAATCCATAATGGTCTAATTGGAAAGATTTCTATTGCTGATGTCATTGCTAGAACATGGCCCTTTACAGATAATCAATATATTCCATTTTAGTTCTGTGGTCTTTCCCATGAAAAGTATGAGAAGTTTACTCAAGGTGCATTTAAAGTTAGTTTTAAATTTTAGCCAGCATAAACGCACCACTGAAATTCCCTTTTCTATAATGACGTTATTCAAGTTATCCAATAATTATTCAAAGAAAATTAATCAAAATCAAGAGGCCAATTATGGTAAAATGGTAAAATTTCATAATATCCTAATTTCCTGCATGTTTTTAAAAATCCAAACAATTAAGTGACATGCTAAAAGATTAAGTTAGCTGAAACCATGGCAACAGTGATAATATATTTTGACCATTTGATCTTACATGCAAATTCATATTGAAAACGTATCTAAAATCTAAAACCTGAATTTAAGATCTATATTTTTTGTTAATTAATAATAATTAATAATCCAATGATCAACATTTTGAGTTTATGATTTGATGAAGAAAGCTGCATTAAATGCCTTTGGATAGGGAAGTAGATTAATAGCTTGCTATTTACCACAAAATGTCAGAATTTGTAAGAGAGAAAAAAATGTTAATTTGAAGGACAAATTGGTGTGTTTGTGCAAAATGTCAGCCTGCCATAAATAAACTCTGATATAATATGAGATAAACAAAATGAAAATATAAAGGGATGTGCTGAAATTATCAAGTTCATCTAACAAACTGAAAGTAAAGGAGAAGTTCTTCAAACCACTGTTTAGATCATAGTCTTTCAAAATGATGACATAAAAGCATACTTACATAATGGACATTAGTCAGTTATTGATATGTCAGAGACAAGAAATGTTTCAGGCAAGCAATTCAAGATCTTGGGGATTTATTTATCCAATTTTTTAAATAAATAAAAGCAAACTGGGGCTTAAGTTAGTTATGACTGGATAAAATCAACCATGATAATCTATTCCAGATAAGCATAAACTTCCTATAGATAATTAACATGATGCTTAATAATGTAGTAACATGTATCATTCCTGATAAATAAATATTTTAAAATATAGAGCTAAATGGAAAATGAATGATTTTTAAAAGAATAAAACCTATTTCTGGGTAAAAAACATGTGGAATGAATATATCAGCCAATTCTGCATAAATATTTCACAAATTTCTGATTATAAATTCTTGAATATTCTTTAAAAAATTTAATGGGTTAATTCTTTTTAGAGCAAATAATTGCTTAACTTTCCTCATAACTTTCCTCCAGGTTTACTGCAAAAACTTAACTGGTTTTCCTGTCTTCATCTCAGAACCCTCTGGTCATTGCTCACCTAGGTGACAAAATGTTCTTTTTTTTTTTTTCTTAAGATTTTTTTATTTATTTGTCAGAGAGAGAGCGAGAGAGAACAAGCACAAGCAGGGGGAGTGGCAGGCAGAGGGAGAAGCAGGCTCCCCGCTGAGCAAGGAGCCCGATGCGGGACTCGATCCCAGGACACTGGGATCATGACTTAAGCTGAAGGCAGACGCTTAACTGACTGAGCCACCCAGGGGTCCCCAAAATGTTCTTTTTAAAACTGAAAACGTTTCTGTAATTCCCCTTTTCACAATTCTACACTCTCCTGACCAATACAGATACATCATGATTAACCAAAGTTCATAATGTATTCAGATGTCCTTTTTGTATTCCAGGATTCCATCCAGGATACCAAATAACATTTAGCCATTATGTCTCTGTAGGTCCTCTTGGCTATGACAATTTCTCAAACTTTCTTTGTTTTATATTATTTTCACAGTTTTGAGGAGTAATAGTAAGGTATTTGGTAAAATGCACATCAAGCAGCATTTGTAAAGTGTTTTTCTTATGATTAGGCTGAAATTATGGGGTTTTGAAAGGAAGACCACAGAGATTAAGTGCAATTTTTATCACTTCATACCAAAGGTATAGATTATCAATGTGACTTATTTCTGTTGATGTTAACCTTGTTGACCTGGCTGAAACAGTGTTTGTCAAGGTTTTGGTTTCTCTCTGTAAAATTACTCTTTTTACTACTTTCCCATATTGTATTCTTCGGAAGCTCTTCTCATACAAATTTAAGAGGTGGGAAATTATAGGCTATCTTCTTTGGTACATGTTATCTACATAAACTACTTGGAAACGTGAAATTTGCCCATTTATTTATTTAATTATTTATTTATACCAGTACAGTATCATGTATACCTATTTTATACTTTGCAGAATGATCCAATATTACCTTACTTTGTTGCTGAAACTGTTCCAGGTGTAGCCATTGGGAGTTCCTTCATTTGGTTCTTGTGTCCTTTTGAAATATTCCCATAATTGTGTTTTGATTTTTGTTTTAACACTTCCTTACTTTCTGGCACTATAAAATACTCTAGGATCAGTTTGGGAATTTGCTACCCTAGTCCTTGAATCAACCATTTCCTCCAAGTAGTTTCTTTACTGGAGAATGATATTAGAAACCAAACCCTAGGCAGTGGGTTTGCTTGTTCATACTATGTTGTCATTGTTTCTAGGCCTTCTGGGCTTACAGAACAAGGAAATATATGTATGTTTACTAATCTGTGCATAAACACATATCTATAAATGTTTCTATGCATATAATCATTTGTATCTATATTAAGCTAACCATGAGTTCATATTGATATTTGTACATGTTTTTAAGATGGCTTTCATCAGATAGAGGACTATTATATATTATATATGAAAAAATATATATTTATATATCTAGAAATATACATTTCTAGAAGCTGATTCTTTTAAAAGATCAACGAAGTTAGTAAGTCTCTAGTCAGATCAAGTAAAAAAGAGAGAAGTCACAAATAACCAATATCAGGAATGAAAGAGGGGACATTACTATAGACCTACAGAAATGAAAAGGATAATAAGATAATTTTTCAAATAAACTAATGCCCACGAATTCAACATCCTTGATTAAAGGGAAAACTTCACTGCAATACACAACATAATATAGCTCTCTTAAGAAAAAATAGGTAACCTAAATAACTATCAAGCACATTAGATTTCTCATTTAAAACCTTGAAACAACACAACCAAAACAACAAAATAATCAACTCTAGGCATATGACTTCATTGGAGAATTCTAAATATTTAAGTAAAAGTAGTATCACATCTACACATCCTCTTTTAGAACACAGAAAAGGAAATAACACCTTTATTAACACTTATTTTGTGAGATCAGCACTAGCCTGATAAGAAAACCAGACAAAGGCATTATAAGAAAAAAAATATCTAGGCACACATATCTTTCGTTAATATAAAAGCAGAATAAAATCTCGATAAATATTAGCAAATTGAACCCAGCAATATATAAAAGGGATAATAAATCAATACTAAATGTGTTTTATCCCAGAAATGCAAAACTGGTTCAACATTCAAAATTAATCAATGTAATTTACCAAACCTAAAGACTAAAAGTGAAATTACCAGAAAATCATCCTACAGATGCAGAAAAAGTATCTGAAAGAATTCAACATCAATTATTGATTAAAAAAAAACTATCTGTAAAATAATATACAAGAAAACTTCTCTAAAGAACTTCTTGAGGGGCGCCTGGGTGGCTCAGTCGGTTAAGCGTCTGCCTTCGGCTCAGGTCATGATCCCAGGGTCCTGGGATCGAGCCCCGCATCCGGCTCCCTGCTCCGCGGGAAGCCTGCTTCTCCCTCTCCCACTCCCCCTGCTTGTGTTCCCTCTCTCGCTGTGTCTCTCTCTGTCAAATAAATAAATAAAATCTTTAAAAAAAAAAAAAGAACTTGAAAAACCTTTAGCTAACATAATAATTAATGGTGGAGAATGGAATGCTTTCCCTTTAAGACTGGCAACAAGGCAAGAATGTCTGCTTTCAAAACTTCTCAATACCACACTGAAGCTCTTACACCAGTGCAATAAAACAAGAAAAAAATTTAGAAAGAATTGGAAAGGAAGAAATAAAACTGTATTTTCAGACAGCATAATTTTTAATCCCCAAATCTAATATAAATAATAAATGTATTTAGTAACGTTGCAGAATACAAAGTTACAAAATTCGATTGTATTTCTATATACTAACAATAAATGACTGAAAATAGAAGTGAAAAAATACAATTTATAATAGTATCAAAAAACTATGAAATTAATTGTTTGATAAAATATGTGCAAAACACATGCTGAATACTATAAAATACTAACAACAGAAATCAAATTAGACCTAGATAAATAGATATACTGTAGTCATGAATTACAAGGCTTAATAGAATTATGATGACAATTTTCCACAGACTGACCTATAAATTCAATGTAATTGTAATCAAAATCCCAGAAGGATTTCTTGTAGAAATTAAAAAAGGAGATTCTAGTATTTATGTGGAAAGGCAAAGAAAACAGAATAGCCAAATGATTTTTGAAAAGAGAACAAAACTGAGTCACACTATCTGATTCAAGACTTACAAAAAAGCTATTGTAACCAAGGCAATGTGAACTGATGAAAAGATAGACACATATCTGAATGGAGCATAACAGAGAGTCTAGAAACCAATGTAAACAAACAGAACCAACTGATTTTTGACAAAGGTTCGAAGTCAATTCAATGAAGAAAGGATGCTCTTGTTTAATAAATGGTGATGAAACTATTATACAACCAAATGCAAAGAGTAACTATCAGCTCATACATTGAAACATATAAAAAAATTCAAACTGATTTATAGGCCTTAATGTAAAACATAAAATTATTTTAAAAATTATAAAATCTCAGGAGAAAAAAATCTTTGTTACCTGGTTTAGGCCAGGATTTCTTAAATACAACATTAAAAACATGGTTCATTAAAAAAGAGAAGCTGATAAATTGGACTTGATTAAAATTAAAAACATCTGTTCTTTGAAAGAGTGTTAACAGAACGAAAAAACAAGAAACAATCTGGGAGAAAATACTGCAACACACATCTTAAAAGGACTTGTATCCAGGATATATAAAGAACTCTCAAAACAATAAAATCCTGGGCAAAGATTAGAACAGACACTTCTCCAAAGAAAATATATGAATGCAAACTAAACACACGAAAAGATGGTTAACACCATTAGTCTTTAGGGAAAAAATCAAATTAAAAACAACAAATTACCATTCACATATCTTAGAATAGCCAAAATCAAAACAACAAAATTGACAATATCAAGTACCATTGAAGATGAGTGCAACTAGAATGCTAATACTTTACTAATGGAAATGCAAAATTGTATAATCATTTCAGTAAATAATGTGGCAGTTTCTTACAAAAGTAAACATCAATTACTGTATGACCTAGTTGTCCTACACATAGATACCATGAGAACGTATACCCACAAAAAAAACCTGTATGTGAACATTTAGAGTGGTTTAATTAAAAATTGCCCCAAACTAGACAGAGCCACATAATTCATCAACTAGTGAATGAATAAACAAATTATTATATATCCATTCCATGGAATATACTCAATAATAAAAAAGAATCAAATGTTTACAGACATCAATTTGAGTAATCTCAAATATATATTTTAAAGCAAATACATACTATATAATTCCATTATATAAAAATTACAGAAAGGCAAATCTATAATGATAGAAAGAAGATCAGTTTTCTACTAGGGCCTGGGGTCAGTGAGAGATGATTAATAGCAATGGTATGCAAAGAAACTTTTTGGTTGATGAAACTTTTAATCTTGATTGTAGTGGAGATTATGTGATTGTGTATGACTGCCAGAATTCATAAAACTGTACACTTAAAATGAATAAATTTAATTGTGTCTAGGGGTGCCGGAGTGGCTCAGTCAGTTGAGTAGTTAACTCTTGATTTCAGCTCAGGTCACTATCTCAGGGTCGTAGAATTGAGCTCTGGTCAACTTAATATATCTTCCTTCTTTGAACTCTAGAACATCCATACCTACCACAACCAATCTTATTTTGCAGCTATCATAAATTTTTCCATTTGTCTCTATAAGAATGTTTCTTAAGTATGATTATATATATTCCTCACATTTATAATTTCTGATTAGAATAACTGATACATTAGTTAAGGAATGAATAAAATTAACAATTTCCGATATCACTTCTTGAACTTATGCCAACTTAGGTTTAATGACAAAAGAATTGAAGCTTTAAAAAAAGGAAAACAGGGGAGCCTGGGTGGCACAGTCGTTAAGCGTCTGCCTTTGGCTCAGGTCATGATCCCCGGGGTCCTGGGATCGAGCCCCACATCAGGCTCCCTGCTCTGTAGGAAGCCTGCTTCTCCCTCTCCCACTCCCCCTGCTTGTGTTCCCTCTCTCGCTGTGTCTCTCTCTGTCAAAGAAATAAATAAAATCTTTTTAAAAAGGAAAACATAGGGCGCCTGGGTGGCTCAGTCGTTAAGAGTCTGCCTTCAGCTCAGGTCATGATCCCAGGGTCCTGGGATCGAGTCCCACATCAGGCTCCCTGCTCTGTGGGAAGCCTGCTTCTCCCTCTCCACTCCCCCTGCTTGTGTTCCTGCTCTCGCTATGTCTCTCTCTGTCAAATAAATAAATAAAATCTTTAAAAAATAAAAATAAAAAAATAGAAAGGAAAACATATTTGAAAATATATATGATAAATTTCTCAAGCTTATAAAAATTTGGAAAACAGCAATAACAAAACAACAATAAATCCTTTGGGATAATCTGAGAAAGAAATTACACAAGGGAATCTATATCAGCACATTTGTACAATAACACTTTTCAAACTACACACATAAGATAAAACTTCCTCTTTTACTTTAATATCTACATATCCAGTAGCTTTCCAACCTTATTTTGTGCTCAAATGACTCATCTTCTGTGTTCAAAACTGCTAATACACTTGTGATAAAAATTTACAGACATCAGCATTAGGATTCTGTTCTTTTCTGTTTTGTTCTGTGTAAGTTAACCATTATTAGTGAGGGGATATACCTAGTCTACTATGGAAATTAGAATTGCAAATTGACGAATGATTCCTAGCATCATTCTCATAAAAAAAAATCAAATCTAAATTATGACATCAGTTTGCAGATTGACTTAATAGTAAATTACCAAATCCCATTTACTAGAAACAGGTAATTTAGATTCAATTTAATTTAATTTAATTTAAGTGGTGATGTATTATTGTAGGAGAATACAAAGTACTTAAGCTCAATGCACCCTTTTTGTTTTTCAAGTTATTAGCATTGCAGTTATAGTAGTAATTTTTTCCCTTTTTTTATTATCAAGATTCAATTGCATGGCATTAAAAGTCATAAAGAATAAGTGTTACCAAAATAAAATCTCACTTTAGGAACTGATGCAAATCAACTCAGTAGCATGATTACTAGCATTCCAAAAAAAAAGTTTTTTTCATATTTAATTAATAGATTATTGACGTATTTATCATATAACACTGCTGCCATATATATCAAAGTTACAGAATTTTTAAGGATATTTGAATGTCAAAGTGGTTGGTGATGTATAAAATTTTGAAGACAATGAAAAAAAATTTAACACTAGAATGATTTACATTAAATTGAAACAGCCTTCTTAAATATATAAATTGATCAAATAATATATTAAAAAGGCAAAGGCTCTCAATGGCCAAATTAAAGTCTGAATAATTGTATATAAGCAGTCACCTACTCAAAATTTCCTACTCTGGTAAATGATCTGAAGGAGAAATATTCATTTTCTTGATTTCTAGAATTCCACTAGTAAGTATAAGATTTATGATGCTGAAAGAATTAAACTTTTACAATACATATAACTCAGAAACAGGAAGTAAAAGAAAAAAATTGTACAATACTTAACAAAAAAGTAAAATAAAAATACTAAACAAAGATGTTTCATTCCTCAAACACTTTCATAAACATTAAAAAAAAGTCACCGAGCCAGTGGATTTTGGCGGTAACAATGCTTTCAAAATGAGAAGTCATAATTTGCCCTTTAACTTAGCAATTATCACAATCTTTACCCACATGCAGTCTTCACACCACAAGGACTGCTTGTTTGTCATATAATTCATCTAAAATATTTTATAGAATAAAATAATTTTTAAAAGTTTTTGAAATTTAATGGGATTATTGAGGAAAAAGACAGGAGATAGGTAAAAAACAAAAACATTTGATACAACTTGAAATAAAATACACATTATTATTGAAGGTATACCACATTTTCTTCATCCATTAATCTGTTGATGGACACTAGGTTGTTTCCATGTTTCGGCTACTGTAAATGATGCTGCAGTGAACATGACGATGCAGCTCTCTCTTCAGATATACATTCAGAAAAGAAACTGCTGAGTCATATGGTAGTTTTATTTTAAATTTCTGAGGAACTTCCATACTATTGTACACGATAGCTTTATTAATTTACATTCCCACCAACAATACATCCTTGCCAGCATTTGTTCTCTCTTATCTTTTTGATAATAGCTATTCTAACAGATGTGAGTTGACATCTCATTATGGTTTTGATTTGCATTTCCCTAATGATGAGTGGCATTGAGTACCTTTCATATACCTGTTGGCTATTTGTTAGTCTTCTTTGGAAAATTATCTATTCAGTTCCTCTGAACTAGTGGTTTGGGGTTATGTTTTTTTGTTTTTTACTACTGAGTTGTATGAGTTCTTGATATATTTTGGCTATTAACTCCTTATCAGATAAATGATTTGCAAATATGTTCTCCCAATATGTAGGTTCCCTCTTTATCTTGTTGATGGTTTCTTTTGCAGTATAGAAGCTTTTTCTTTGATTTGCAGGAGCCCTGGCTGTCAGCTAAGGCATTCAGTTTTGAACAAATGTTTCAGATGTAAAAGTTGCTATGAGAGTAGTTAATATTCTCACTTAACAACAACAATAAAATGGTTAATTATCTGAGGTAAAGAATGTGTTAACTAACCTTATTTTGGTAAACATTTTTCAATACATACATGTATCAAAACATTATATAGTACACCTTAAATTTACACAGTTATATGTCAATTATATCTCAATAATGTTGAGGAGAAAGCTGAAAAAACAAAACAAAACAATCCAATTCTCTTTTTGTTTGCAAACAAGGTACTGCTACCTCCAGAATAACGTCCGTCGTTCTGTCCACCATTGTTCCTAAAGTACTAATGGAATGAAATGACAGCCAGAAAAGAGGACATAAAATGGTTTGGTCAGAAAAGAATGCCCTGTGTGACAAGCTGAAATGTAAGTATAACTTATCTCATTTTCTAATCATATGAGAACATTTGAAAATTAAGTAATTTTCACTGTTTTTATCATTTAAGTTTAATCCCCCAAAAAGAAACTTTTCATAAATCAAACATATATCAATTACTACAAACATTCTAATAATTAAGTAGTATAAAAATTTCCTCATCTATTTAAAATTTTAAAAGTAAAATCTTGGGGCACCTGGCTGGCTCAGATGGTTAAGCGTCTGCCTTCAGCTCAGGTCATGATCCCAGGGTCCTGGGATCGAGCCCCATGTCAGGCTCCCAGCTCACCGGGGAGTCTGCTTCTCCCTCTCCCCCTGCTTGTGCTCTCTCTGTCTCTCTCTCTCAAATAAATAAATAAATCTTTAAAAAAAAAAAGTAAAATCTTATAGTGTAATTATAAGATTATTGAATCTTACAGTATTAGAGATAGTCAGAAAGCCACATATATCTTCTCTACAATATTATGACTATAATAAAGCCTTTACTCAGTTTTGGAAGTGGAATGCTTACTATTTCTTTTTTTTTTTTTTATTCTTATGTTAATCCCCATACATTACATCATTAGTTTTAGATGAAGTGTTCCATGATTCATTGTTTGTGCATAACACCCAGTGCTCCATGCAGAACGTGCCCTCCTCAATACCCACCACCAGGCTAACCCATCCTCCCACCCCCCTCCCCTCTAGAACCCTGTTTGTTTTTCAGAGTCCATCGTCTCTCATGGTTCGTCTACCCCTCCAATTTCCCCCGCTTCATTCTTCCCCTCCCACTACCTTCTTCTTCTTCTTTTTTTTTTTTTCTTTGGAATGCTTACTATTAAGCCTGGCAAGCCATTCTTTTGGACAACTCTATTCATTAGAAATTTTGCCTTAAATTGCTTTACAGTTCTCTATAACATCTAACTGACTGATTTTAGTTCTACTTTCTAGGGTTCCATGGAAATTCTATTCCATGTAAAAGTTACAATTTATTAAATCTTCTTCATATGATATAATTTCCATCTATAGTTTACCTTTTCTGGATGTATCCCAGTTTGTTAATGTTCCTATTACTATGAGGCAACCAGAACTGATGTCTTCTATATGCTTATAGTACAATAATATCAAGCAGGTTTTTGTGAATAGATCATAGACTATATATACATATATATATATATATATATATATTTAGAAATATATATATTTCTAAAAAAGGCCTGGGTTTAGGTATAAATTTAGAAATAAGTTTTCTAGTGACCTGAAGATTTCCATCTTAGATATTTTCCAACATCCCTTCCACTGGAGTCATTTGGCCCTGGCCATCCTCCATATGCAGTACTTTTCAGAACAGCCAATAGTCCTAGGCCCAAAAATTAGCCCAAGAATTTCAAAATATCTTCAAGAGTATATTTTAAACATATAAGAGAAATTATCAGCAATGTGAAAAGAGAATGAGAAAACTCCACTTAGGCTGAGCATTTCACAATGTATATAAATGTCAAATCACTATGTTGTACACCTAAAACTAATATGATACTGAATGTCAACTATACTTCAATTATAAATGAATAAATAAATAAATAACATTTAGAAATAAAATAGATGAAATAAAATGTAGAATAGATGGATATATGAGTAGAACAAATTAGCATACTGGAAGACCAGATAGAGGAGGCAGAGAGAGAAAAAATAGAAAATTTAAAAGAAAAGCTAAGAAATGTGGGAGAGAGAAATAGAAATGTGATCTGATATTAATATTAACATTATTAACATTATTATCAAGAATCTCATAATGGCAAAGGAAAATGGACTGGAAGAAGTATTTGAAACACAATGGAGATACATTTCCTTGAATTAAAAAAAAAAAAATGAATGACTAAAAATCTCACTAGACACATTAGAGTAAAATAAAAGAATATCAAATATAAAATAAAAAATTGGGGGGCACCTGGGTGGCTCAGTCAGTTGGGCATCTGACTCTTGATTTCCACTCAGGTCATGAGATCAGGGTTGTGGGATGGAGCCCAGCGTTGGGCTCCACACTCAGCATGGAGTCTGCCTGTCCCTCTCCCTCCTTTTCTCCCCCCACTCATGCTCTCTCTCTCTCTCTCTCTCAACTAAATAAATGAAATCTTTAAAAAATTCTTAAGGGAGAGAAGAGAGGAAGTTTCAGAAAGAATCAGTAATAAGAATCAGAATGATGTGGCATTAATTTCAATATTTAAATCTGAGTAGACATCTTATTAATAAAATATATAGTCTATAATCTAGCAAGAAATTACAACTTCTTCATATTTGAAGGCCTTTTCAGTTTCAGATGATTGCTTTTAATGACAATCAAGAGCTTTTCAGTTAAATAATATTAATTATAGCTAACACTAAGCACTTATTATACATTTTGTATGACATGTATTATCTTTTTAATTTGTGAAACTACCCAAAGATAGTGTATTAGGCAGAACTGTAAGATGGCCCACAAGATTCCCAGTCCCTAATGTACACACCCTGTATATCCCTTCCTTTAAATCTGAAAATGATTGAAAAGGTCAGTCCCTTGACGGGCGCCTGGGTGGCTCAGTTGGTTAAGCGACTGCCTTTGGCTCAGGTCATGATCCTGGAGTCCCGGGATCGAGTCCCGCATCGGGCTCCCTGCTCGGCAGGGAGTCTGCTTCTCCCTCTGACCCTCCTCCCTCTCATGCTCTCTGTCTCTCATTCTCTCTGTCTCAAATAAATAAATAAAATCTTTAAAAAAAAAGAAAAGGTCAGTCCCTTGATTAGAAAAAAAATGGTGGCTTTTCCCTACTGTTCCTGACCTTTAGAAGTTCCCTTTTTTGCACTTTAGGCCAAAAGTAGAGGGTTTCTTCTGCAACTCATTTTCTCTGCACCACAGTGCTCACTTTCGGGGCTGGGGCTGTCTTGAGTTCAGGTCAGTGAATTCCAGGGTGAGGGGAGGGAGGGGCAGGAAATGGTAATCTCACCAGTTCAGTGGTCTTTAAATTCTAACATTCTTCTTTACTCTATCTATTGATAATTACTTTTCAGAGACTCCAAATGGCTAACTCACACATTCGGCCCAGATATTTTTGGTTGTATTCAGTGGGAGAAAAAGGTTGCTATATATTTACCCAAACTTACATCTTACTTGAAATAGGAATCCTTCCAAGGACTGGTCCAGTAAATTGCCTTTTATTAGTTTGTATTAAACGTTCCGTATGTACTTCAGAAGTATGTCAATTCTGTCATTATATGCTGTGTTCTCTCTCTCACATGTGTATGTACACACAGACATACACACACACATTATGTTATTGTGCTGTGTAGATCTTCTTTTATCTTAGGGTTGTGATACTAAGATACTTTATTTCTTTTATTCTATTAACTAATAATAGTTAAGAATGGGGTAAAATTTCTACAATGAATTTGTCTACACACACACACACACACACACACACACACACAGGCAAATGCCGTAGACTTCATAGACATCTTTAAGTCATTAAAGAGAGAAATAGCAAGGTATTAAGGATAGTCCAAACAATGCAGGAAGTGGAATTGCAGAAAGAGAAGTATTCATGTTAAGAGAAAATTAAATGGAAAGAAGCATTTATAGTGACTAGAAGAACACCTGAATATAATACTAATTTAAATATGAAATTTGTGATACTCTTACATCAATAAAACTGTAGGGGCTATATTGTCTACTAGGATGAAATCATTTGTATTTCTATTGGAGTAAATTCATTCACACTACTGTTGGACAAGAAATCTTTTGCAGTGCTATTATAAGACAAAACTCATTTACATCTCTATTGGATCTTTTAGAGGTATAAATATCAATCATTTAAAAACTATACATTATTCCTGGGGCGCCTGGGTGGCTCAGTTGGTTAAGCGACTGCCTTCGGCTCAGGTCATGATCCTGGAGTCCCGGGATCGAGTCCTGCATCGGGCTCCCTGCTCGGCGGGGAACCTGCTTCTCCCTCTGACCCTCCTCCCTCTCATGCTGTCTGTCTCTCATTCTCTCTCTCTCAAATAAATAAATAAAATCTTTAAAAAAAAATATTTAAAAAAAATAATAAAAAAATAAAAAAAAATAAAATAAAATAAAAACTATACATTATTCCGAATAATAGCAAATCAATCAAAGTTATACACTCTAGAGAATCAGATAACCCCTTCGGGAATCCACTATACAACACCTAGCATAATACTGATAAGTTAGACAATAATCACTTTTGCCTATTTCCAAGTTTTGTACAATCTTCCCCAATCATCTCCTTTCAAATCATAAATAATCTCCAAAAAGTATTCTTGGTCCCCAAAGAGTTGATTTCATGGTGTTTTCACAGCAAGAACTGTTAATCAACATAAATACACTTTCCTTGTAGGCTCATCAGCAAATCTAAAGCCCATTGTTATTAAGCCACTACTAAGTCAAGAAAATTAATTTCTGTAGATCAAAAAACAAAAAGTCTTCATCATATATCTATTAGAAAACAGAATATTAAAAATAATACCACAGTATTCCCTTACAAATAACTCCATACTTTGAATTTTCTCATCAATTCACGGAGTCCTACGTAATTATTAGTCCATTGGATTGTGGATCAGTATTGTTTCCACAGTAATGTGAAGCTAAGCATTGGACACATACAGATTCAGGATCGTGTCATCTTCAGATCTAGTGGATCTACTACCTCTTTAGCATTACAAAGCATCCCTCTTTAGCTCTAATAATGCATCTTGCTATAAATTTTAGCTTTCTTTTCATTAGGTTTATACAGAATATTTTTGGCATACTTTTACTTTCAACCATTTGAATCACTGTAGTTTTTTTAAAGATTTTATTTATTTGACAGAGAAAGAGAGAGAGAGCACAAGCAGGGGGGAGTGGCAGAGGGAGAAGGAGAAGCAGGCTCTCTGATGAGCAGGGAGCCCGATGGGGGCTCGATCCCCGGACCCTGGGCTCATGACCCGAGCAGAAGGCAGACGTTTAACTGACTGAGCAACCCAGGCACCCATGAATCATTATATTTAAAGTATGTCTCTTTTAAGCAGTTTTTTTTAATCCTATATGACAGTTTTAGGTGTTTACTTGGTGTACATTATCCATTGAAATTTAATGTGATTACTAATATAGTTGAGTTTAGACTTATGATCTTACTATTTACAATTATTTGAACCACCTCTGTTATGTACCTCTTTTTCTTTTTTATACTTTCTTGTGAGCTCATGAAATATTTTTATTAGTCAATTTAACTCCTTGATCAACTTGTTAGTTCATTCTATCCTTTATTCTTCTTTAGATTTACCTTAGAAATCATAAAAATTAAAGACTCTTAAGATTTGCTACCTTTTACAATTTCACTGATAGTGGTACTAAGACTACATTAGCTCTATTTACTCCATTGCTCTTTGCATTATTGTTGTCATGTATTTTTTGTTCTACACATATTTTAAACTTCATGAGCTATTTTTTATTTATTTTTTTAAAGATTTATTTATTTGAAAGAGAGAGAGAGCAGGGGGAGGGGCAGAGAGAGAAAGGGAGAGAATCCTCAAGCAGACTCCCCACTGAGCATGGAGCCTGCAGAGCTCCATCCCAGGACCCTGAGATCATGACCTGAGCTGAAACCAAGAGTCGGCCGCTTAACTGACTGAGCCACCCAGGCGCCCTGAGCTATTTTTTATATTCAGTATTCATTTAAATTTGCCTATTCTGTTATTCTTCACTATCATTTTTATATGCTTATATCTGAGATCATTTTCCTTTGGCCTAAGGTCCTCCATGTGGTACTTCTTTTGGCACCAATCTACTGTGAGTAAAATCCTTCAGATTTTGACTGAAAATACCTTTTTTTGAGCTTGAATTGGAAAATATTTCTGTTGTTTATTGCTGGCAGATATTTGCCTTCAGTGCATTAAGATGTCATTCATTTTCTCCTAGCTAATGGTTTCTGTTGAGAAGTCACCTGTGAGCACTGGGACAATTAGGCTGGTCTGACCATGAACTTCTCACAGAGATGGGAGGAGAGCAAGTAGAAATGATGCAAGTCATCTTAAGTTCTAGGCTTAAAACTCATATACCCTACCTCAGCTTCGTTAATTAACAAAAGTAGGACAATTGTCTAAACCGAAAGCCAAGGATGAGAAAATACACTCTACAAATTTAATGCAAGAAACTGTAAAACCACACAAAATAAAAAAGGTGTGATTACCAGAAAAGGTGAAGAATCTTGGACAATAACGCGAACTACCGCAACTACATTCTAATTTCTCTCTTCCTCTGGTCTAATCTGTAAACCCATATATGGAGAAACTAATTCTGCTGATTTTATTTTTAATCCTTTTTTTCCATTTGATTCTTATTATAGATTATATTTCTTTAATGAAATTTTCATTTTAGTTAAACTTTTTCCTGAAGATATTAATCATAGATATTTTAAAACTGATAAAATCTTGTTTATTATTGGGATCTTTTTCTGTAGTCTTTTCTTTTTCCTCTTGGATTTGATCTTTATTCCCATTTCTCCTAATGACTGGGAATTTTTAATCCTTTACTTGACACCATGTATCAAAAATGGCAGATGCAGTGGATGTTAGTTTCTTCCAGAAAGGTTCTTCTATTTTTCAGGAAAGTAAAGAAGGACTGATCACCTTGATCAAATCAGAGAATGAAGTAATTTGAGGCTATCTGCTGTGACCTTACTTATAGGACACAGCCCTTAAGGAGATACAATTGAAAGTTTAGAGCATCTGCCAGTGTCTCTTCTCGGAGGGAAGAAGAAGATTGGATTTGTGAACCAATTTTCATCTCCCTAGCACCATGAGTAGCAGCTGCTATTTGGATACTGTCCATATCCCTTCAGAATTCACATTCCAGTGTACGATAGGATCTTCATACCAGATAAATGCATTTGTAACTGAGACCTTTCTCTGGCATGGAATTATGTTCAGCTCATATATACTCATGGCAAAAAAGTACAGCAAATTGTGGTATAAAATACCATTAACTCTTATTCATAGAAAAGTGGACCAAATCCTAATAGATATTTACATTTGTTTCAGTTTTGCCCTTTTTGAAACATCAACTCCTTGACCATTTACAGATAATGGTTTTTACCACTTTATGCAGAAAAATTTTTAATTGAAAATTTTACTGACATAATTATAGATTCACATGTTTTAAGAAATAATACAAAGAAGAGCCAAGATGTCCATCGACAGATGAATAGATAAAGAAGATGTGGTATATATATACAATGGAATATTATGCAGCCATCAAAAGGAATGAGATCTTGCCATTTGCAACGACGTGGATGGAACTGGAGGGTATTATGTTGAGTGAAATAAGTCAAACAGAGAAAGACATGTATCATATGATCTCACTGATATGAGGAATTCTTAATCTCAGGAAACAAACTGAGGGTTGCTGGAGTGGGGGGTGGGGTGGGAGGGATGGGGTGACTGGGTGATGGACACTGGGGAGGGTATGTGCTCTGGTAAGCACTGTGAATTGTGCAAGACTGTTGAATCTCAGATCTGTACCTCTGAAACAAATAATGCAATATATGTTAAGAAAAAAAAAAGAAGAAGAAGAAGGTAGTGGGAGGGGAAGAATGAAGGGGGGAAAATCGGAGGGGTAGACGAACCATGAGAGACGATGGACTCTGAAAAACAAACAGGGTTCTAGAGGGGAGGGGGGTGGGAGGATGGGTTAGCCTGGTGGTGGGTATTGAGGAGGGCACGTTCTGCATGGAGCACTGGGTGTTATGCACAAACAATGAATCATGGAACACTTCATCTAAAACTAATGATGTAATGTATGGGGATTAACATAAGAATAAAAAATAAATTAATTAATTAATTTAAAAAAAAAGAAATAATACAAAGAAAGCCTTCTATACTTTGCCCAGTTTACCCCAAAAGTAATATTTTGCAAAACTATGATATAATACTCCAGAGATTAACACTTATCTTACCCATATTTCCCTAATTATACTTGTACTCATTTATCTGTGTATTAAGTTCCACACAATTTTATCTCATGTGTAGGTTCATACATCCAGCACCAGTCAACATACTGAATAGCTCCAATACTAAAAAGGATTTCTGGTGATGCCACGTAAAGTTCACATCTACCTCTCTCCTATCCCTGCTTTGCCTTACCCACCATGCTTCCTACTCCTAGGCATCATTAACTGGCTGTCCATTTCTAAAATTATATCATTTAAAAATATTAACTAAATGGTATCATATAATGTGTTACTTACTGAGACTGGCTTTTTTTTCACTCAGTATAATTTCTAAAAGATTCACCTAAAGTATTATGTGAGTCAATAGTTTGTTCCTTTTTATGGCTGAGAAGTATTACATGGTATGTATGTACCACAATTTGCTTAACTATTCCACTGCTAAAAGATGATCGCAGTTTTTGGCTATCACAAATAAAGGTGCTGTGAACACTTGTGTACAAGTGTGTAAACACAAGTTTTCATTTCTCTGGGATAAATGTCCAAGAGTACCATGGCTGTAGTATGATAATTTTATATTAAGTTTTATAAGACACTAATGCATTATCTTCCTGAGTAGCTCTACCATCTTATATTGCTGTAAGAAATGCATGAATGATCTAGTTTCTCCATATCCTTGAATGCACTTAGTACATCACTATTTACCCATTTGATTAAGTGTGTAGTGATATTTTTTTTAAAGATTTATTTATTTATTTGAGAGAGTGAGAATGAGAGAGAGAGTACATGAGAGCGGGGAGGGTTAGAGGGAGAAGCAGGTTCCTCGCAGAGCAGGGAGCCCGATGCGGGACTCGATCCAGGGACTCCAGGATCATGACCTGAGCCGAAGGCAGTCGCTTAACCAACTGAGCCACCCAGGCGCCCCAAGTGTGTAGTGATATTTAATTATGGTTTTTACTTTTCATTTCCCTGATAGTTAATGATTTTGAACTCCTCTTAATAGGCTCATTTGGTGATTTTAGATCTTTGCTTCATGTCTTTGCCAATTTTCTAATCAGCATATTTGGTTTCTTTAAGGCTGAGTATTGAGAGTTCTTCATGTGTTCCACACACTAGTCTTTTCCTGGAAATGTGATTTATAAATATTTTCTCCCAGTGTATAGCTTGTATTTTAATTCAATATGGGCCCTTGAAAGGCAGGTTTATAATACTGATGAACTCCAATTTATCATATTTTCCTTTTAAGTCAGGCCTTTGGTGTCAAGCCTAAGAACCCTTTGCTCAGCCCTACATTCTGAAGATTTTTCTCTTATTTTTTCTAGAATTTTTATAGCTTTTATAGCTTTAAGTTTACATTTTAGTATATAATTTATTTAGAGTTGACTTTTGTATAAGGTGTAAGGTTTAGGTTCCAGTTCATTTTTTGCATATTGTTCCAATTGTTTCAGTATCATTTGCTGAAAAAACTTTTTCATTGAAATACTTTTGCTCCTTTGTAAAAAGTCAGTTAAATATATTTTTGGGGATCTATTTCTGGGTTCTCCATTCTGTTCTACTGAACTATATGTCTGTTTTTCCACCAAAACTACAACTTTCTTGATTGCTGTACTTATGTAGTAAGACAATATAAAAAAGAATAATTCTTCCCACTTTAGTTTTCTTTGTCAAATTGTATTAGCTATTCTAGGGCCTGATCCTTTCCATATAAATTTTAGAATAAGCTTGCCTATATCTACAAAATATCTTCCTGGGATATTCATAGGAATTGCATTTCACCTATAGGTCAATTTGGAAAGAACTGGTGTAGTTGTTATGATGAGTCTTTCAATCCGTAAATATAGTATGTCTCTCCATTTATTTAGGTCTTCCTAGATATCTTTCATCATTGTTTTATAATTTTCAGCATGCAGATCCTGTACATGTTTTACTAAATGTATACTTAATTTCATTTTTTTTCTTTAGAGCAACTATAAATACTACTGTATTTTTAATTTCAATTTCCACATGTTCATTGACAGTGTATAGAGATACACTATTTAAATGTTCTCTTTATTAAGTTGAGGAAATTCCCTTCTATTCCTAACTTGTTGAGATTTCTTTTTTTCTTTTTTCAGATTCTTTTCATTAAGAGCAACATAGGCCAGCAGGTTCATCAGAGAGAACAACGGAAAAAGAGATAATGAAAGCCTACCTGGGGTTGAGGAAAAATAACAACTAGCCCCAAAACTACTCAGGCTTAAACTTAATTGGATCAGAAATGTGGAGCAATTTATGCCCTGGGGCACTGTTGAACACAACACAGCAATCAGTGGCAAATTAGTACAGACTAACAGGTTGTCATACCATATGTAGGAGAGATCTTAACAGAGAGATTAGGGAGTGAGACACTCAAAGAGAACAATATAAAAACCACAATTATCTCATGGTGACTGCCCATGCCAAGGCAATACCCTTTGGAGAATAAGGCCACAGGCTTCCCATTGCAGAATAAATAGACTTCACTAAAATAGTCTAGCCAAGTCAAATAAACAAGCAAACAACAAAGGAAAATCAGTACCCAAGGCTGGCATAATAAATATCCTAAAATGTACAGTTTTCAACAAAAACAACAATAAAATACAAAACATGCAAAGAAACAGAAAAGCATAACCCATCCACAGAATAAAAAACAAGTGACAAAAACTGTGAGGGTACTCAGATATTTGATTTAAGGAAAATGTCAAAGAAGCTATTATAAATATATTTAAATAGCTAAAGGAAGCCATGCTGAAAGAAGGAAAAAAAAAAAGATGTGATAACAATCTTTCATGAATAAAGACTATCAATAAATAGAAATCATAAAGAAAGAATCAAATGGAAATTTTGAAGTTAAAAATAAAATAACTGAAATGAAAATTTCACTATCAAAGCTCAATAGATTTGATCTTAAAAAAAGAGTTATCAAACATGTAGCTCAATAGATATTATGCAATCCTAAGTACAGAGAGAAAAAAAAAATGAAGGAAAATGAACAGAACCTCAGAAAAATGTGGAATATTATTAAGTATGCCAACACAAGTATGATAGGGTTACCAGATAGACAGGAGAGAGAAAGTAGCAGAAAAAAAATATTTGAAGAATTATGGCTGGAAATTTCCCAAAAATGATGAAATACATTAATCTATATATCCAAGAAATTCAATAAACTCCACATAGGATAAACACAAAGAGAATCTCAACAGGAAATATTACAGTAAAAGTTTAGAAAGACAAAGACAAAAATCTTCAAAGCAGCAAGAGAAAAATGAGTTAGAATATACAAGGGATCTCAATGAGGTCAGTATCTGACTTCATATCCAAAACAATGGAAGCCAGAAGGCATGTCAAGTTAAGCGTACTTAAAGGAAAAAACTGTCAACCAAGAATCTTGTATCTAGTCAACTATTTTTTTTTACAAAGGCAAAACAGACATTCCCATATACATGAAAACTTAGAAAATGTGTTGCTAGCAGACTCACCTTACAGGAAATACTAAAATACTTTCTTCAGGTTGAAAGAAATTGACCCCAGCTGGCAATTCAAATGGAAAAACAAAAAGCACCAATAAAGGTAATTATGTAAGTAGGTATGTATAAAATACAGAGGCATATTTCTTCTTTCTTCTCTTAAATGATTTAAAAAGCAATGGTATAAGACTATGTATTTAACTATAATGTTCGGCCTATAACATATAGAAATATAATTTACTTGACAACAAAAGCAAATGGGAGAAAATATGTATTGGAGTAAGAAAATGATATCAGATCATAACTTGAATCCATAAGAACAAATAAAGAAAACCAGAAATGACAAATAAGAAGGTTAATATAAGAAACCCTATAAACATATATCTGTTCTCTTTTCATTTCTCAGCTTTTTTAAAAGAGAGAAAATTTATAAAGTAATTATTATAATAGTATATTGGGTTTGTAACATATGGATGATATGCTTAATAATTATAACACAAAAGGAAGAATATGGAATAGAGCTATCTAACAGTACAATTTCTATACCTCACTGGAATTAAGTTAGTTTAAATCTGAAGTAGATTCTGGTAAGTTAACATATAAATGGTAAGCCCTAAAAAAAAACCACTTGAAAATAAAAAATTTACTGAAAAACAGTTAAAGGAATTAAAATGCTACACTAGAAAATACTGATGCAAAAGAAAGCTGTAAAGGAGAAACAAAGGAACAAAAATAATATGAGACATACAAGAAACAATAAATAAAATGGTAGACATAATAAATTCGACTATATCAGAACCTTAGATATCAGTGGACTAAAAATCCAATTGAATCAAGGCAGAGATTGTGAGATTGGATTTAAAAAACAAAAATAAAACAAACCCAGACTCCAACTACATGCTGTCTACATGAGACACAGCCTAGATCAGAAAATACAAAAGGCTGAAAGTATAAATAAAAAAATACGAAAAGATACATCACGCAAAAAGTAATCACATGGATATACTAAATAACAGACAAACAGCAAAGAAATAATATCCTGTTATATGGCTTACTAAAGAGAGAAATTTCTGTGTGGGAAAAATATTCCAAGAATTATTTTACATACCACACAATGCATTCTAAATCACTATAACACATCTCTTTTGACAGTGGTCTCCATTATAATCAAATACTATTATATGAAATACAGAAGAACAGATATTCTCCAAATTTCAATTTGATAGAGACTTTCATAACGGTATTCCCAAAATCAGAACAAAGGTGAAAGTGTACCAGAGACTTCATAATCTTCAACATTTTAAAGAAAAGGACTGCCAAAGAATCCTTTGTTAAATATTTAATAAAAATAGGCTACAGTACATGTGATGGCTTGGATTAGTATTCAGCCAATAGGTACTCCCTTTTCCTTTGAGTGGAATATATTTTCCCACTCATGTATATTGGGCATGGTCATCAGACTTGCTTTGGCCAATGCAGTATATGGACTCATGTTTTTGCACTGTTTGTCTTGTCTTTTGTGATCCACTATTAGGAGACCATTTCCTGGGTAACCACTACCTCTTCATCTGGGTGCCAGGATCACACATGGAGCAGACACAAACCTAACCCACAGGCTTAAACTAAGCCTGGCTGACCTGCAGCTTGAATGAGAGCCATCCAGCAGAGCTAAACCTAAATCAAATGAACTGCAGTGGACCTGCAGACTCAGAAGCGTAAGAATAAATGAATATTACAAGCTCAGAAAGAAAGAGAAGTAAAAATTAAGTGAAAAGGAGAAGAGCAAAGAAAGAGCACAGATTAAAGCCCAGAGGAAGCATAATACTTTGAAAGAATTGAAGGAAGTGTAGTATTACTAGATTGTGGAGCTCAGAGGAAAGTGTGGTAAGAATGTGGCTAAACAAATCTAGGTGACCACTAGATTTTGTAGCACCATATAAGCTACTTTAAGGAGGGTTATGAAATGCCTTTGAAGGTTTTAAGAAGTAGGTGTAAACTAATTCAATTTGTATATTAGAAACATAATACTGTTTACAGTGTGAAGAAATGATTGAAGAAAAGCAATACTTAGAACAAGAAAAATACGTGCTGCTGCAGGAGCCTAGGAAAGATAGGAGAGTGATCTAAACTAGCTTGGCAGTAGGTGCTTGAAAAAAAAAAAAAAATGGATTAACAAGACATTTAAAAGACATAAAAAGTGCAATTAGTTGAATGTGTGGTACATGCCTGTCTACTAAAGAATAGATTGAGGCCAACAGTTAAAACCCAAGTCTGTGGTTCAAGCAAAAAGGTGTGGGTGTCTGAGACAAGCAGCAATGGATAAGAAGACATATGAGATATACTGGAACATATAAGCAATGCCTGAACTAGTAATACTGATTTATAAATAATCTGCACATAAGTGACCATTGAAGCCATATGGTAAATGAAACCAAAACAGAAAGTTTATCATCTAAGGGCAGAATATCTAAAATATAGACCCAAGGAACCCAGGAATCTAAATGACGGTAGAAGAAAATAATTTAAAAGTAAATAAAACTTGGTTTAGAAAGGAGGAAGGAAAAGTAGGAGAATGTAGTGGCATGGAAACCAAGAGGAAGGAATGTTTAAAAACAGGCTCTAATAATGCTGTTGATAGGTCCATTAAGACTAAAGCAAGAAACTGAAAAGTCAGTGTAAGTTGTCTATGACCTATGCTTTAGTAGTTTCAAAGGAGCAATATGGGTAGAAATCAGACTGAGGTAGAATGAGAAATAAATTATAAATTATAAATTGACAGTGTGGAGAGCAATTATACATTTCCTCCTAATATGTAGTATAGTGCCTCACCATACTAAGCATACAATTATCATTTATTGACTTGAATAAAGGAAAGAAAAAGAGACATTTGATTATTTTTTAAACTTTAAATTTTATTTAGATTCCAGTTAGTTAACATACAGTGTTAATATTAGTTTTAGGTGTAGAATTTATTGATTCAACACTTCTGTACAACACCTGGTGCTCATCACAAAAAGTGCCCTCCTTAATCCCCATCACCTATTTCACCCACCCCCACCCACCTCCCCTCTGATAAACATCAGTTTGTTCTCTATAGTTAAGAGTCTGTTTCTTGGTTTTATTCTCTTTTGAAAAACAGACATTTTAACTCAGAAATACTCCTAGAAAAAAATTTCCTCTCTTTGCTTGGACATTTTGAAATGCTTCTGATTATTTTGACAGATCTATCAAATTGTGTGCAAAATAACAGGAAATTTCTTAAGTAGGAACATCCTCCTTTGGGATATGTCAATATTGGTCTTGAGATAGTCTTATTATTTTGGCTGTCAATTCAGAATATACAAAATTCCTTTTTTAAATGTCATATTAAAAAAACACACACACCCAACTTAGATTTAATTTTCAGAAAAATTCTCTCTAGTCCAACCCTTCAACCACATGATTGTCAGAATTTTCTTTCCTTTTTTTTTTTTTTAGATCTTATTTATTTATTTGACAGACAGAGCAGGAACACAAGCAGGGGGAGTGGGAGAGGGAGAAGCAGGCTTCCCGCTGAGCAGGGAGCCCGATGTGGGGCTCGATTCCAGGACTTTGGGATCGTGACCTGAGCCGAAGGCAGATGCTTAATGACTGAGCCACCCAGGCGCCCCCAGAATTTTCTTTCTAAAATGCACATTTCAGGGACCCCTGGATGGCTCAAGTTGGTTAAGCATCCGACTCTTGGTTTCAGGGTTTCAGCTCAGGTTATAATCTCAGGGTGGTGACATCAAGTCCTGCATCAGGCTCTGTGCTTAGTATGGAGTCTGCTTGAGAGTCTCTCTCTCTCCTTGTGCCCCTCCCCCCCACTTGTGGGCACTTTCTCTTTCTCACTCTATAATAAATAAATCAATCTTCTAAAAAAATAAAATGCACATTTCATTATTAAGTCTACAAATACTTCATCATTTTGTTCCAAGAAAATTGTTCCAGCCACATTTCCTCTCTATTTTCAGCCACACTTGTATAATCCCGCACCCTATGCTTTTCTATCATACAACCTATTTTCCGACTATTAAAAATCAGTTTCCTCCCTGATGAAAATTATTTAATCATAACTTTGAAAATCCATTCTTCTTATCTAGAATTCCCCCTCATGTATCATGTTCCATCGCTGAACTCCTACTTATACTTCAAAATCTTGCTTTACTATAATTCTAAGAACATTTTTGCTTCAATATCACCTCCGTAACAATCACAGAGATGGACATATAATCTAGAACTTTCCAAGTCACAAATAACTTTCACATCCGTATAAGTGACAGCAAATGGCTCAGAGAACATTTTATGACCTAAACAAAACCAAAATATGTCCCTGAGACTCTATATAAAGACATTGAGTCCTTTCCTTTTTCTCTCTGGGATTGCTAAATTTGGATGCTATAAATGCAACTTAAATAGAATACAATACAGTCAACATACATTTTGAAACTCAGTTAATTCAATAATTATTTATATAGCACAGTATAAAGATTCTCAAGGGATGAAATTTTATATAGTATCATGTCATCTGCACATAAAGTTTTACTTCTTCTTTGCCAATGTGGATGCCTTTTATTTCTTTTTGTTGTCTAATTGCTGTGGCTAGGACTTCCAGTACTATGTTGAATTAAAAGTGATAAGAGTGGACATTCTTGCTTGTTCCTGACCTTAGGGGAAAAGCTCTCAGTTCTTCTCCATTAAGGATGATGTTAGCTGTGGGTTTTTCATATGTGGCCTTTATTATGTGGAGGTATGTTCCTTCTAAACCTTTGTTGAGAGTTTTTATCATGAACGGATGTTAAGGGATGCAGCTGTAAGCAAGATGGTCAGAGAAGGTGTAATTGGGTTCTTGAAGTCTCCAGAGGCATTTCCTCTGGATGCCCCATTTTCTAAGCCTACCTAATTTAAAGTTGGATTTCTTTATTTACAACAAAAAAATGCTTATTAATATATTTTGTGAACTACATGAGGGTAGAGACTACTTTGTATTCTATTTTATATGCTAGCAAAATTTCTTGCATATGATTGAAACTTAATAATTGCTTGAAAGTGTAGATAAAATTTTATAAAAATGTTCAGTATCTGCCATTTCTGTAAGAAGCACTACTTTATATTAGTATTTGACAAAATACAGAAGATCCTAAGTAAGCAACAATCATTACTATGTCTTTTTATTTTGTTTACTATTTGTAGAAATGTACAAAGTTCTATTATCATGCTAGTAAGTTTCATCTTATTAATAACAAGATGAGACCCAATTTGGATCAAGCCAAATGAAGTATTTTTCTGCTTTCCTGCATATTGGGAAATCTCCTCATTCAAATAATACCTTTTAAATTCATCTGTTCAATCTATTCAAATATATATAGAAACATAACAACTGACATTGCTCAAAAGAATCATGATAGAAAAAAATGAAGTACCACATAAAATTATGAAAATACTATTGATATTAATTCACATAAAATCAATGTGAAATGTTTGGCTTACCAAAAGGGTATGATAAAAAGGTATTTTGTTATGCAAACAACAAATATTTAAATATTAAATTCTTTATACATCTTTTATACTATAGCATGTAAGAATACAAAGAATTAAATTACAAATAGAAAGGCTAATGTAACCTGAAGCACTTTCTTTCAACTACATTCACAATGTCCTCTCCCTGGTGTAGCAACTCCACTGAAACAAGTGTTAAAATAAATTAAGTAAAATGATCATAAAAGTTAAGTGTTAATTTATCTTAAAAACAACATGTTTCCTTGTTAGAAATACCCTGGATAAAATTTTGTGAAAAGAAAACAGTGACATTTATTTTTGGATGTTTCTTGGTATCTCCTGGTTTGATGGATATTTTTCAATAGGAATTAGGTTTTTGTACTTTTTTATTTCAGTCACTTTTCAAAATAACTGCTTCCATAGAGTGTAGTTCGTAAATATTTATGAACAATTTCATCTATGGACTATAAATTCTCTCATAACTTGCAGCTTGGAATCCACAACAGTATGTGCTTATGAAATCTAAAATACATAGACATATGTCTACAACCTGACTACCATTTACCCACAAATTACTTGGAAGCTTAAATCTAACCTACTAAATAAAACATATTACAAGTAAAAACATAAAACCACATATATATAATAACTATATATGTGGTTCACTCATTTAGTGAGCAAACCTATGGCTAGCATATTTATTCTATTTACTATTTAGACTCAAAATTACATGTAGGATCCCTACTTCCTCCCAAAATGGAGGAAACAAATTTATTCTCCTGCCAAAACAACTAGTAAAACAGATAAAATAAATGAAACACTTGTTTTCAGAAATTGGATATCAAGCAATGTAGGACAATGGTTCCTGAGTGGAGAAAAAAATGAGGTGAGCACTTAAATGTCAGAGATTACTGTGATTTTGAGGCTGTATCAAAAGGAGAGTGAACACATGTGTATCACAGAAATTTTCTGGAGTTGAGGAGATGAAACTGACATCTGTAGAGGCCAACGTGGCTAGAGTTTATAGGACAGTATACTGGAGAAGAGAGGACTTCCCAGATTGCTACATAGATTTGCTGAGGGTCCCTGTGAGTCTTCAGGTGAATACTACTTACTGGTAAAGAAACTATCCAAGGCGGAGGGAAAAGTCAATTGAAAGGAGCAGAGAAAAAAATTCTCAAAAGCCACACAGAGTTGGGAATATGTCATGGTCCCAAGAGTCAGAGTAGAAAACTTTATAATTCATGCATCATAGAGTACAGTACCCAGAACAATGCCTCAGCAATGAAAAGATTAGCCCCAGACTAAATGCTGCTTTGTTCCTGCCTAACAAAACACAAAAAGAAGCCTTGAAAAGATCAATTTTTTTCCCAAGAAAAACTCCATCCCAGAATAAAGCTAAAACTTATTTATTAAAATTGATAAATACCTAGCACCCAAAAAGGTAAAATTCAGAATGTTTGCTATCTAATCAAAATATGACCCATAAGGAGCAGCAAAATAAAACAAGAAAAAAGAAATTCAGAAATGACACAAATCATCAAATTTGTAGACAATTTACAGAAGAGTTATAATAACTGTATTCCGTATATTAAGTCAGAAAAAAATGAGCACATTAAGTAAAGACATGGAAGATATTTTCTAAAAAACCTTATCAAAATTCTAGAGATTAAAAAATATAATGTCTGCAATGAAATATACACCAGATGGGATTAATATCAAATTGGACACTATAGAAAAAAGATTAGTGAATTTAAAGATATAGGAAAAGAAAATATCCAAAATGAAACACAAAGAGAAAAAAAAAAAAGACTAAATAAAAAACAAAAAAACAGAGCATTGGTGAGCCAAGGAATAATTTCAGGCAGTCTGATACATGTACAATTGCAATTCCCAAAGTAGAAGAAAGGAGTGGGGAAAAAAATTGAGAAATAAGTTTCCAAATGTGTTGAAAACTATAATTTTATAAATCAGTAAAACCCATGCACAAGAAACAGGAAGAAAATCAAACCTACATAACCATAATCAAATTGGCCAAAACTAGTGAAAAAGTTAAAAATTTTAAATTGCAGAAAGAGGAAAAAGACCCATTACATACAAACAATAAGATTAAAAGCAGATTTCTCACTAGGAACACTGTAGACCAAAAGACAATGGAGAAACATCTTTAAACTAAAGAAAGAAAAAAGCTACTATTTAGAATTCTTCAACCTCCTAAAAAGTAAAATAAAAATGTTTTCAGAATACAGACTGATATACTTCATTCCCAGCAGATCTATGCTAGAGTGTTAAATGCCTAAGTCCCTTACACAGTCAGAAAATGATACTAGATAGAAATCTGGACCTAGAAAAAGAAAAAAGGAAAGATGAATACTGAAAAGAGTAAATACAAAGGTAAGATAGATTATTGCTTTTTAATATATTTAAATATGACTGACTATATCAAAAATAGTAACAGTATAGTGTGGATTTTCTAATATAAGAAGCAGTAAAACATATTCAGCAATGGCTTAATGCCCAGCAGGATGAAAATGAAAGTATATTGTTTTAGGGTTAAGATATAAAAAAATGTGTGATGCAATATTACCTGAAAGTAGACAATAAAAAGTTTAAGAGGAATATAATAAACTATAAAATAATGACTAAAATAACACAACAGGAATTGTAGCTAATAAGCCAACAGAGAAAATAAAATGAAATCATAAAAAATAATTTAAAAAAGACAGAAAAGGAAGAAATGAAAAAATAGTAAACAAATAGTAAGATTTAAACCCAAAGAAATAAATATATGTGTATCACCTGCACATGGTTTAAGATTGGATAAACTACATGCCACCTAAAAGAAACCCACTTTAAATATAAAAGCGAAGGGCGCCTGGGTAGCTCAGTTGGTTAGGCGACTGCCTTCGGCTCAGGTCATGATCCTGGAGTCCTGGGATCGAGTCCCGCATCGGGCTCCTTGCTCGGCAGGGGGTCTGCTTCTCCCTCTGACCCTCCCCCTTCTCATGTGCTCTCTCATTCTCTCTCTCAAATAAATAAATAAAATCTTAAAAAAAAAAAAATTTAAATATAAAAGCGAAAATAGATTAAAGTAAAAGGATGAAAAATGATACAGCATTCTAGAGCTTTCTAGAGAGGGAGTCATGATGGTGGAGTAGTACGGGGACCCTATGCTTGCCTCATCCCTAGAACACAGCTAGATAAATATCAAGTAAGTCTAAACACCCAAGAAATTGATCTGAAGACTGAGAGAACACACTGCACAAGTAGAGTGAGAAAAGAGGCCACATCGTGGAAAGAAGGAAGTGCAGATACATGATTTGGGGGGAAAAGTATCAGGGTTGCTGTGGAGGGGCCCTCCCCTTGATCATGGACAGAGTAAAGAGAGGGAGAGAGAGAGAGCAACACACAGGGGATTGCACAGAAAAACATTTTCCCAAAACCATTGACTAGGAAAATGAAAGGGGCTGATTATCATGAGTTTCTACAACCAGATGTTATAGAAGCCCGTCTGTAGGTGATGTTAAGCCCAGTGGGTGTAGTGCAGCCCCGGTGCAGAAAGAGGGTAGAGACATGGGAGCAGAAAGCATGGTCTGAGGATCACCTGGATCAGACTGGGAGAGACGGTTCCCCTTCTTGGAATGCATTTGGGAGAGGTGGCACTGCCTCTCAGGAGACAAAAGAGACAAGGAAGCACCATTACCCTGTCCCATTCACTAGCCTAGGGGTAGACCTGCTGAGGGCAGCTAACCTGATTATGGCCTTTTGCTACTCTTTACTCTAAACTAGCTCCTGTGCATTTGTCTGACTGCCCTTCTGAGACATATCAGCACCGGTCCCAGTTCAGTGAGACTCTCCCCAGAGGGAGCAGGAAACAATATAGGCTTTCCTTACAACAAAAGACAGAAACCTAGACAAATGCCAAGATGGAGGAATTTATCCCAAAAGAAAGAACAAAAAAAGGTCACACAGATCTAATTGAAAGAGATGTAAGTAATATGCCTCATCCAGAATTTTAACAACAATCAGAAGGATCCTAGCTGCGCTTGAGAAAAGCATGGAAGACACCAGGGAGTCTCTTACCACAGAGATAATAAAAGACATAAAAACTAGTTCAGGCTTAAATAAAAAATGCTATAACAGACATGCAAAAATGACTGGATGTAATGACCACAAGGGTGGAAGAAGCAGAGGAACAAATAAGTGATAAAATAAGAAGATAAAAATGGAACATAATGAAGCTGAAAAAAAGAGGGAAAGAAAAATACTGGATCACAAAGGTAGACTTAGGGAACTGAGAGACTCCATAAAGTGTAATTACATTTGCATCATAGGAGTCCCAGAAGAAGAAGAAAGGGAAAAGAGGGCAGAAGGTTTATTTGAGCAAATTATAGCTGAAAATATCCCTAATCTGGGGGAAAAAACAGACATCTAAATCCAGGAGGCACAGACAATGCCCATCAAACTCAAAAAAAGCAGGCCAACATCAAGACACATCATAGTAAAATTTGCAAAATAGAGATAAGGAAAAAAATTCCAAAAGCAGCAAGGGAAAAGAAATCCCTCACTTTGGGGCACCTGGGTGGCTCAGTCGTTAAGTGTCTGCCTTGGGCTCAGATCATGATCCCAGGGTGCTGGGATCGAGCCCCGCATCAGGCTCCCTGCTCGGTGGGAGGCCTGATTCTCCCTCTGCCACTCCCCTGCTTGTGTTCCCTCTCTTGCTGTGTCTCTCTCTGTCAAATAAATAAATAAAATCTTAAAAAAAAAAAAAGAAAAGAAATCCCTCACTTAACAAGGGAAGACAAAGCAAGTTAGCAACAGATCTCTCCACAGAAACTTGGCAGGCCAGAAGAGAGTGGCATGATATATGCAATGTGCTGAATGGGAAAAATATGCAAGCAAGGATACTTTATCCAGCAAAGCTGTCATTCAGAGTAGAAGAAAAGACAAAGAATTTCCCAGACAAATAAAAACTAACAGAGTTCATGACCACTAAACTAGCCCTGAAAGAAATATTAAAGGGGACTCTTTGAGTGGGAAAGAAAGGCCAAAATCAACAAAGACTAAAAAGGAACAGAGAAAATCTCCAGAAGCAACAACTTAACAGGTAATACAAGGGCGCTAAATTTGTATCTATCAATAATTACTCTGAATGCAAATGGACTAAATGCTCCAATCAAAAGACATAGGGTATCAGAATGGAAAAAACAAGACCCATCTATACGCTGCCTACAGGAGACTCATTTTAAACCTAAAGACACCTGCAGATTGAAAGAGAGAGGATGGAGAACAATTTATCATGCTAATGGACATTAAAAAAAGCCAGAGTAGTCATACTTATATCAGACAACTAGACTTTAAAACAAAGACTGTAACAAGAGATGAAGAAGAGCAATATATCATAATAAAGGAATCTATCCAACAAGAAGATCTAACAATTGTAAATATTTATGTACCCACTTGGGAGCATCCAAATATATAAATCAATTAATAACAAACACAAAAAAACTCATTTATCATAATACAATAATAGTAGGGGACTTTAACACTACACTTACAGCAATGAACAGATCATTTAAGCAGAAAATCAACAAGGAAACAAGGGCTTTGAATGACACACTGTACCAGATGGTCTTAACAGAAATATTCAGAACATTTCATCCTAAAACAGCAGAATACCCATTCTTTTTGAGTACACATGGACATTCTCCAGAATACATCACATACTGGGTCACAAATTAGGCCTTAACAAATATAAAAAGATTGAGATCATACCATGCACATTTTCTGACCACAATGCTTTGAAACTTGGAAGTCAAACACAAGAAAAAATTTGAAAAGAACACAAATACATGGAGGTTAAAGAACATCCTACTAAACAATGAATGGGTTAACCAGGAAATTAAAGAATAAATTAAAAAAAAATACATGGAAACAAATGAAAATAAAAATATGATGGACCAAAACCTCTGGGATGCAGCAAAAGCAGTCCTAAGAGGGAAGAATATAGCAATACAGGCCTACCTCAAGAAACAAGAAAAATCTCAAGTATATAACCTAATCTTACACCTAAAGAAGCTAAAAAAGGAACAGCAAATAAAGCTTAAATGCAGCAAAAGAAGGGAAATAATAAAGATCAGAGCAGAAATAAACAAAATGGAAACAATAAAAAACAGTAGAACAGATAAGTGAAACTAAAAGCTCATTCTTTGAATGAATTACTAAAATTGATAAAACCCTAGCCAGACTTTCAAAAAGAGACAGAAAGGGCCCATATAAATAAAATCATGAATGAGAGAGGAGAGATCACAACCAACACCACAGAAATACAAACAATTGTAAGAGAATATTATGAAAAATTATATGCCAGCAAATTGGGCAATCTGGAAGAAACGCATAAATTCCTAGAGAGATATAAACTACCAAAACTGAAACAGGAAGAATAGAAAATTTGAACAGATAACCAGCAACAAAATTGAATCAATAAAAAAAAATAAAAAAAAAAAAAACTCCCAACAAACAAAAGTCCAGGGCCAGATGGCTTCCCAAAGGAATTCTACCAAATATTTAAATAAGAGTTAATACCTACTCTTCTCAAACTGCTCCAAAAAATAGAAATGGAAGGAAAGCTTCAAACTCATTCTATGAGGCCATCATTACCTGGATTCCAAAACCAAAGACCCTACTTAAAAAGGAGAATTACAGGCCAATATCCCTGATGAACATGGATGCAGAAATTCTCAACAAAATACTAGCAAAACAAATCCAACAGTACATTAAAAGAATCATACAACACAATCAAGTAGGATTTATTCCAGGGCTGCAAGTGTGGTTCAATGTCTGTAAATCAATCAGTGTGATACACATTAATAAAAGAAAGGATAAAAACCATATGATCTTCTCATAGATGCAGAGAAAGTATTTGAAAAAGTACAACATCAATTCTTGATAAAAACTGTCAACAAAGTAGGGATAAAGGGAACATATCTCAACATCATTGGGGCTATATAAAACAGACCTACAGCTAATATCCTGAATAGGGAATAATTGAGAGCTTTTCCTCTACAGTCAGGAACAAGACAGGTTTATTGTGTAGTCTCACCATTGTTATTTTTTTAATTTAAATTCAATTAATTAACATATAATGTATTATTTGTTTCCAGGGTACAGGTCTGTGATTCATCAGTCTTATATAACTCATCTTTGTTATTTAACATAGTACTGTAAGTCTTAGCCTCAGCAATCAGACAACAAAAAGAAATGAGGCATCCAAATAAGCAAGGAAGAAGTCAAACTTTCACTATTCACAGACGACACGATACTCTGTGTAGAAAACCCAGAAGACTCCACCAAAAAATTGCTAAAACTGATACAAGAATTCAGTAAACTCTCAGGATACAAAATGAACATACAGAAATCTGTTGTATTTCTATACACCAATAATGAAGAGCAGAAAGAGAAATCAAGGAATTGATCCCATTGACTATTGCACCACAAAAACCATAAGATACCTAGGAATAAACCTGACCAAAGAAGTAAAAGATCTGTACTCTGAAAACTAGAGAACACTTATGAAAGAAATTAAAGAGGACACAAAGAAATGGAAAAACATTCCATGCTCATGGACTAGAAGAACAAATATTGTTAAAATATCTATACTAGGGCGCCTGGGTGGCTCAGTTGGTTAAGCAACTGCCTGCGGCTCAGGTCATGATCCTGGAGTCCTGGGATCGAGTCCCACATCGGGCTCCCTGCTCGGCGGGGAGTCTGCTTCTCCCTCTAACCCTCCTCCCTCTCATGCTCTCTGTCTCTCATTCTCTCTCTCGCAAATAAATAAAATCTTAAAAAAAAAAAAATGTCTATACTACCCAAAGCAATCTACACATTCAATGCAATCCCTATCAAAATACAAACAGCATGGGTGCCTGGGTGGCTGGGTGGCTCAGTCAGTTAAGCACCTGCCTTCAGCTCAGGTCAGAATCCCAGGGTCCTGGGATTGAGCCCTGCATCAGGCTCCTGCTTCTCCCTATCCCTCTGCCTGTCACTCCCTCTGCTTGTTCTCTCTCTCTCTGTCTCAAATAAATAAATAATCTTAAAAACAAAAAAAAACAAAATATGAACAGCCTTTTTCACAGAGCTACAACAAACAATCCTAAAATTTGTACAGAACCACAAAAGACCCCAAATAAACAAAGTAATCTTAAAAAAAAAAGCAAAGCTGGAGGCATCACAATTACGGACTTCAAGCTATACTACAAAGCTCTAATGATCAAGACAGTATGGTACAGGCACAAAAACAGATCCTTAGATCAATGGAACAGAAGAGAAAACCCAGAAATGAACCCATACCTATATGGTCAACTAATCTTCAAAAGCAGGAAAGAAAGCCAATGGAAAAAAGACAGTCTTCAACAAATGATGTTGGGGAAACTGGATAGCAACATGCAGAAGAATGCAACTGGACCATTTTCTCACACCACACACAAAAATAAATTCAAAATGGATGGAAGACCTAAGTATGAGACAGAAATCTGTCAAAATCCTAGAGAAGAACACAAGCAGTAACCTCTTTGACATCAGCCATAGCAACTTCTTACTAGATATGTCTCTGGAGGCAAGGGAAACAAAAGCAAAAATAAACTATCAGGACTTTATCAAGATAAAAACTTCTGCACAGCAAAGGAAACAATCAACAAAACTAAAAGGCAACCTACTGCATGGGAGAAGATATTTGCAAATGACATCTCTGATAAAGGGTTAGTATCCAAAATCCATAAAGAACTTATCTAACTCAACACCCAAAAAACAAATAATCCAGTTAAGAATTGAGAAGACATGAATAGATATTTTTCAAAAAAAGACATACAGATGGCTAACAGACACATGAAAATATGCTCAGTATCACTCATCATCAGTGAAATACAAGTCAAAACTATGAGATACCACCTCACACCTGTCAAAACAGCTAAAATTAGCAATACAGGAAACAACAGATTTTGGCAAGGATGAAGAGAATGGGGAACCCTCTTACGCTATTGGTGGGAATGCAAACTGGTCCAACCACTCTGAAAAATAGTATGGATGCTTCTCAGAAAGTTAAAAATAGAGCAGTCCTATGACTCAGTAATTGCACTACCAGGTATTTACTCAAAGGATACAAAAATACTGATTCGAAGGGGCACATGCACCCAGACATTTATAGCAGCATTATCAACAACAACCAAAGAATGGAAAGAGCCCAAATGTCCATCAACTGATGAATGGATAAAGAAGATGTGGTGTATATATATGCAATGGAATATCACTCAGCCTTAAAAAAGAATGAAATCTTACCATTTGCAATGATGTGGATGGAGCTAGAGTGGATTAGGCTAAGTCAATCAGAGAAAGACAAACACCATATGATATTACTCATATGTGGAATTTAAGAAACAAAACATGGGAAAGGAAAAAAAAGAGAGGGAGGCAAACCATAAAGACTCTATAGAGAACAGAGTCGATGGAGGGAAGGTGGCTAGGGAGATGGTCTAAATAAATGGGTGATGGGTATTAAGGAGGGCACTTGTTGTGATGAGCACTGTGTGTTATATGTAAGTGATGAATCATTAAATTCTACTCCTGAAACCAATATTACACTATTAATAACTAGAATTTAAATAAAAACTTGAAACATAAAAAAAATTATATAGTGTTCTAGCTATAATAAACAGTAAGCTGGAGAGGCTATAATAATATCTGGAAAAGTAAGAGCAAAGAATATTACCAGGAATACAGAAAGTGATTTCCTAATGATAAAGTCAAGTCATCAATTCATCAAGAAGACATAAAAACCCTAAACATTTATGTATTTAATTAAAAGTTACAAAATACATTAAGTAAAAATTGAAAGAACTACAAGAACAAATAAACGAATTCACAATTACAGTTATAGATTTCAACACTCATTTCTCAAATTGAAAGAATATCAATGAGAACATTAGAAGATGTAAAAAACCATCAACCAACTTGACCTAATTCACATTTGTAGAACACTCCACCCAATGACAGCAAAATGTACCTTTTTTTGCAAGTGTCCAAGGAACATTTACCAAAATAGATCATACACTGGGTGCTATGGTCTGAATGTTTATGCCCCTGCCCCCAAATTCATATGCTGAAATGCTAACTCCTAAAGGCAATGCTATTAATAGGCAAAACCCTTGGGAGGTGAATAGGTCACAAGGGTGGATCCCTCATGAAAGGGATTAGTGCTACTACAAAAAGGTCCCACAGAGTTCCCTATCCTCTTCCACCATGTGAGGATACAGTGAGAAGGTCCTACTTTATGAATGAGAAAGAGGATACCTGACTATGCTGGTGCCTTGATAGTGATTTTCCAGCCTCTAGAATGGTGAGCAAAAAGTTCTATTGTTTATAAGCTACCCAGTCAATGTTATTTTGTTATGATAGCCCAATGTACTAAAACACCAGATTTATTCATTTTCTATTGCTGTGGCAACCAACTACCATGACCCTAGTGGCTTAAATAACAATACAAATTTACTATCACAGTTCTGTATGTTAGAAATCTGACATATTTACTCCTACAATTCTGTTGTGAGCAGTCTGATAGAGGTTTCAATGGACTAAAATCAAGGTATTGACAGGGCTGTGTTTTGTTTTTTGTTTTTTTTTAGAGGCTCTAAAGAAGAACCTGTTTCCTCCACTTTTCCAGCTTCTAGATGCCCCTTTCTCCCATATTCAGAGCTAGCAATTTGCTTCTCTCTAACTCTTCTTCTGTATGCACATCTCTCTCTAACCCTGACTTCAGGCAGCAAACGCTACTTTAAGACCCAGCTAATTAGGTTGAGTCTACTTAGCAATCCTGGATAAGCATCTTAACGCCCTAAACTTAATCACATGTTCACACTCCCCTTTTTCATGTAAGATAATATATTCATGGGCACCAGGGATTAGGATGTGGTTACTTCTGTGGAGTCATTATTCTGCAAAACACACTGGGTCATAAAATAAGTCTCACTAAATTTAAGGAATTTAAATCATTCAAAATATTTTTTGTGACAATAAAGTTAAATTAGAAATACATTACAGAAACATTTTTAGACATTTTCCAAATAGCTGTAAATAAAATATGCCACTTCTAAATACTCAACTGACAATGGAGGAAATCAAAAAGGAAATTGGAAAGTATTCACCTTAAGAAACCAGAAAAAGAAGAGCAAATTAATGTCGAAGTAAGCAAAAGAAAGGGAATAAAGAGAAGAAATTAATGAAATGGAAAAAATAGAGAAAATAAATGAACCATTTGTTTCTCAAAGAAAAATTAATGAAACTGATAACTCTCCAGCTGATCAAGGAAAAAAAGAGAGAGAAAGAAAGGGGAAATAAATTATGAATATCAGAAATAACAGTGATGATATCCACTGGATAACATGTAAATATTATTAATAATCTTTTGCCAATAAATTCTACAAGTTAAATCAAATGGAAGAAATATAACCGCGAAACACAAACTGATAGAACTCATTCAAGAAGAAATAGAAAACACAAACCTCTAAATCTTATTAAAGACATTGAAATTTTAGTTGAAACCTTCCCACAAAGAAACCTGGAAGTCCAAATACATTCAATGTTGAATTCTACCACAAATTTAAGAAAAAAAAATATCAATTCCACACAAATCTTTCAGAAAATTAAGAGGAAATGTTTTCCAATTCATTTTATAAGGCCAGCAGTACCATGATACAAAGTCAAACAAGATTACCACAAATAGAAGACTATAGACTAATACCTCTCATAAGCATAGGTATAGAAATTCTTAACAAAATTTTAACAAATCAAATCCAACAATACATAAAAAACTAATACAAATGACCAACTGGAGCTTACCTCTGTATAACAAGGTTGATTAAGCATTCAAAAGCATTAAAAAATCAGGGTATTTCAATTCTATTAGCAAATAAATCTAAAATAGTAAAGTTATTTTACAATCCTATAAACAAACACACATACTCATATGCTTTAATATAACATATTTCTCAGAACTAATATAATTATTTTAATCAAAAAGTAGGAATTAGGCTCTACCTATCTTAACCATCAGTTACTTTCTAAATTTTATTATTTGGGGAGAGTAGAATATTTCAACTTTATTACACAAATTCTGGTGTGGCTTCTAGAACATATTGCTAGTATGTTCTCAAAAGAAAATTCAATTTAAAATTTAATTTTTAACCATTAAATATTCATTAACATTCTATAGTAATGATGTAATTTGCTTAAAAATAAATAATTAGATAACCACACATGAAGGACATGAAAGAACTTAAAATGTAACAATTATATCAATTTTAATCATTACTTAATATGATCAATAGATGAACCCTTTTGTTGCCTTTAATCATAATTTGAATATACCAAGTGAAATCTGATTCATATTTCTGTATAAATCCTAGAAAATAAAATGATGCATCCAACATCCTCAAGGTCAAAATATTTCCAGCATTTTCTGACCATAATAGCATCTAAATCAATCACTATACAATGAAGAAATAAAAATATCAAAATAATTCTCATTACTGAGTAGTGATTATATTTCTTAGTTAATTAACTTCCTTAATTTAGATGCTGAATTAGCCTTACAAATAAAAATAATTTTCCCATAAATATATGATTTTTAAAAATCACTATCTTCCCACAAATCACATAGAAATTAAATAATTTCTAGTCATAGATCATAAGCTGTCATTAATATGAAAGGGGAAAGAATAATCTGTACATTTTTTAAAGATTTTTTTTAAAGATTTTATTTATTTATTTGAGAGCAGGAGAGAGAGAGAGAGGGAGAGAACGAGATGGAGGGAGAGGGAGAAGACTCCCCACTGAGAAGGAAGCCTGACACGGGGCTCAATCCCAGGACCCAGAAATCATGACCCAAGCCAAAGGCAGACACTTAACTGACAGCCACCCAGGCACCCCTTAAAGATTTTAAAACATAATGACCTAGCACAGGGCTTGGTACATAGGAGATTTCCATAAACTAATTTGAATTCAATCTAATCAAATAATCAGTCACAAAAGAATGAATATATGAACAAATGCCAACATTACAACATACAGGCTTTTCTTTCATAAAAGCATAAATTAAGAACACAAACCCTGACTAATTCAAGATAGAAAGAATATCCTAAATGTTTCCTAGCAGTAAATCTAAAGCCTTCAGCAGCCTATCACTAAACACAATAAAAAACGAAATATACTTTAATAAAAAAAGGAAAGAAATATACAACATCTATATGTAGCATAAAGAAATCAACAGTGAGAGGTAGTGGGTCTTAAAGAACTGTTAAGTACTGCTTACCCTAAATTTTTAATGAAGTTTAAATTATGTTCAGTATATAATAAAGGAAAAATGAGATTCTAAACAAAGCAAATAATTTCAAGTAAAGCTGTAAGAACAGAGTATCTAACCCTCAGATGAAGTATACAGTTGATCAGAAAACCCAAACAATCTGGTTATCTGAAGTTTTGATGCATTTCTTAGAATATAATTTCATTAAAAAATTACATTTTTTGATTGATTCAATATCATTAGTATGAACATTTTTAATAAAGACATTCATTATCGTTGCTGCTCGTGATCAGGGGACCACACTTCGAGGACCACTAAACTAGAAATACAAGTCAATCGAGTTTCACAACCTGAATGTAGCTGGCTGTGTGACTGACAGTTTTCACTGTTGGGCCATAGGGAAATGAAGTGTTAAAGCAGCAAGTGTGTCCCCCTTCACTAGATTTTGCCGGAAAAAAGGAAAATTAAAGGAGAAAGGGAGAGACATGCTGCCTGGATCAGGGGGCAGGTGTGATATTTTAAACCTGGAATCTGGTTGTGTCATCCTTTGGAGTCCCTGGGGAATACTCAAGCACATTTTTCCATGGCTCTCATAACTATGAGAGGAGTCAAAACCTGGGCATAGAGACTGAGAAGATCTGCTGTCCACTGCAAAGCCCAGTCCCAAGAAATAGCCAGTTTTCACCCCTTTCCTGGATACCAGGCCTCAAACTTACCACCTGTACTTTAATCAGGCTAAAGCCCTCCCTTTGAGCTAATATCACAAAGGAGAAAGCCATCTACTTTTGACCTATCTTCTATCTATGCTGGCTCTTAAACTTCAAGACCACATAGATAAACCTTCTGAACTTGGATTCTGTTCTCCTAGTCTTCTCAGTCAGAGTATAAACTAGGCGAAATAATATTGCCCCTCTGGCACTCCATTCTTACCCAAAAAGAAAACTGTAATTAACATTAAACCAACAGATTTTGAACAGTCAAAAAATAAACAACACATTCATCATTAGACATTCAATGTACCCTTTTTATCAAGGATCAATACATGTTTCATGTTGTTCAAAACATAGAAATCTTATCCATATCATTACTTCGAACAAAAACAACATTGTTTTTGTAAAGAAAATACTCAATGGTCATTATGTTAAACACTATCAACACTTACCTGTATTTTAATAGGCCAGGAAAAGTTGCTGACGTACACATAGAATGTGATGTTAGGATTGCTTCTAAAGTTAAATTTTTCATAGGAAAAACTATCTCTGTATTCCTTTATATTAGTTTTGGAAACTATAGGAGTCTCCTCCCCGGATATTGTTCCAGCTAAAATGTAAATAATAATAACAAATTTTTAAAACTCCTATTAGGAAAAAAGGATCTTTTTGAACTTAAAAATATATATTATATTTACTTAATTTTTAGAACTGTACATATAAAAACATAATTATCAAAATAAACTTTTCTGAGATTTAGGGTTATGGGAATCTAAAAGTTACAAAGGAGAAATAAAATTCATCATAAAATTAATGGAAATAGTATAAAAATTATTTTTTTTAAATGATACCACTGATTAAGTGCTATGTACTAGTCACTGGTGTAGAGATTTTATATTCTTTTCTAGTAACAGTTTTATCCCAGAGGTATTCCATCTCTATTTTTCAAATTGAAACCTGACCCTCAGAAAGATTAAAACACTTGCCTTAAGTTCATAGCTACTGAATAGTAAATTCCGCTTTGGAACTCAGGTATATATTAGCTCCAAATACTGAGTTCCTTCTATTTACTACTCCACAGAGCCTCTCAAAACAAATCAGGACATATTTCACATGTCTTAATCCAATTAAAAAATGGAAAAGGAATCAATTTATTTGTCTTAACCACAAATTGAACCATCACTACTTTGAATAAATTGAAAGGAGGCTACAATTTAAAACATGAGCTAAATGTTTAATTAGTTAAACACATATTGCATACTCAATAAATATTTACTGAAATTGACCAACTGGAACAAAACATTTCCAACAATCTTACTAAGCCTTCCACCTTAAAAAACAGTAAAAATATTTAGAATTAGTACACTGAGCAACTGAATTAATTTCTAACTCATCACCTATTCCAAAATTACATGGGATGCTGTTTTAAAAGGCAGACTTCCTGACCCCATCTCCTAACCTGATAAATCAAAATTTCTGAGATTTAGGGTTATGGGAATCTAAAAGTTACAAGCAATTTCTTCCATTAAAAAAAAAAATCACCATTCTAAACTAATTACAAAGGTTTTATTTATTTTTGTTAACAAATTTTAAAAATCTTCTAGAGTCAATTTATTGTGCCAAAGTAAAATTCAAATTAATAGTACAAGTTTTCATGAATTCCTTTCTTTAAAATGATTTTAAGTAATCTCTACACCCAACATGGGAATCAAACTTACAACCCTAAGATCAAGAAATAAATATTCTACCAACTGAGCCAGCCCAGTGTTCCATCATGAATTCTTAATTAATGAAGCTCAAAATGCCAAGATTTTACTATGTTTGGCACCATAATAACAAAATATCTATATAGTCGCCCAAACTTCTCATTTTTTAACACATGGAATATAGGTTCTAGAACTGCAAAGACCTCATCATTCTTGAATTCTACATGTCCCCGATTCCACATATTAAAATGGCATAATGACTTGAATTTCAGAAATCAAATATGGATGTCTAAGAATCCACATATTTTCTTTAAAGAAGATTCCAACACTTTTACGCAAGAGTATATCTTTGATATAGAAAATAAAAACCAACAGAATTTCCTAAGATGTAAATACAAAAATGTGAGCACACTTTTTCATAATCCAACATAGTTTGCTTTAATCTTGGTTACATTTTTTAAAAGTCAAAAACTTCAACTTAAAACCTTATTATGGAAGACATATTAAGTATAGGGTTTTTTTTTTTTTAAAGATTTTATTTATTTATTTGAGAGAGAGAATGAGATAGAGAGCATGAGAGGGGGGAGGGTCAGAGAGAGAGGCAGACTCCCTGCTGAGCAGGGAGCCCGACGTGGGACTCGATCCTGGGACTCCAGGATCATGACCTCAGCCGAAGGCAGTCGCTTAACCAACTGAGCCACCCAGGTGCCCAAGTATAGGGGTTTTTTCCAACCTTCTCTCAGCACTGAAGCTGACAAAGGGAATAGTATATTTCTAAGCTTGAAAGTAATAGAAAACATGTTAATTTATCAGCATGCACAAAATTTCATTGTTTTCTATCAATATTAAGGTTAATAATTAAATTTATAGCTTCAATAGTGAATCAAATAACTGAAATCTCAGTCCCTAGTCATTAAAGAAGTAATATCTTAATTAAAATCATAGCAATTCATAACACTACCATTTTAAAAAATTATGTGGTGTACAGTATTTGTTACGCATCTAATTTTAATTGAATAAGGGACAAAGTTGACAAAGGAATGAAACTTTATTAACAATGCTACTTATTATTTTTACCTGAATCAGCACAATGACATTTTTTTAAAATTTCAATATTTGAATTAACAATAAAAGGCCATGTGAGAACACATTCCATAAACAAACATGAGAAAGACACGCAACAACAAAATCCTCTTACCTGTTGAACCAACTGACCATGTAATGTTGAGATTAAAGTTGTTTGATGCATTAATCGAAATATCCAAATTTTTGTTTGACTACCAAGAAAGAAAATATTAGGGTTAAAAAATCAAATTACACTAAATAATGTTTTGTGTTTTAATTATGCCCATGCTATATTTCACAAACTCTATACATTTTGTCAATATTCAACTAGGTGTAGATGTCAGTTACACTTTTTTCATGAAAACATATAGGTGATAAATTCAAAGGCAGTTTAAAGTTCCCATTTATCCTCCCTACTATAATCCAGCCTTCTGTATGTAAACCAGAGGCTGCTGTAATTCATTATTTGTATTTTGATTCTCTTTGCTTACCTGTAGTTAATAGTTAAATGATACAGGTTTAGATTAGTCCAAAGTAATTTTATAGCAATGTGAGATTATTGTTTTGTCGAAAGATTTCTTCTTAGGTGCATACAGTATTATTATACAAACATATCTGTATTGAAAAAATATATATATATGATACATAAACTAGAACTCTCAGGTAAAAATGGGTTAGAATTAAATCTACTGTCAAAATGTAGGAAATGTATAAATAATTAAGGTACCTATTTATTATTTTTTTTTATGTAGGGTAAGTAGGAAGCCCTGATCACTAATCTATATTAATTTCAGTAACTGTTCCAAGTTGAATTTATTTTAGTTATAAATTATATTTATATAACTAGATATAATGTTGTTACAAGCATTCTTAGTGGCACCTCTCATGATAGTTTAGCATCCTACACTTTCAAAGAAAATGTGTGTGTGGGGGGGGTGGAAGATGGCAGAGGATTACCGACCCTATTCGAAACGGTCCCCAGAATTGAGCTGGATATCTACCAAACCACTCTGAACACCCAAAAATCAGCCTGAGATGTAAGAAGATAGATCTGGATCTCTACAAACAGAAAATTGCAGGTGGTTGGTTTTGAGGTACGAAGCAGGGAGCCGTGATTCCATGGGCAGATATGGGAGGATAAATGGCAGCGGGAGGGAGCCTGTCTATGGGGATCCTACACCACCTGCGAGTGACAGCCTCCTGCGCTGGGGACTCGGCACAGACTCGCAGACCGGTAGCGGTGGGGAAGGGACTTTCGGGCAGCCCCCTGGAGGGAAACCCAGAGTGGCAGGGCCACACGTGCAAACTGGGGGCAGCTGGCGGTTTTAGAAGCATAAAGGGCAGAGACATGCCCCCACCTGGAGGTGAGGACTGGGAGCGCTGCTGAGGGGCGCACAACCCAGGACCCTGCAGTTTATAGCATCACAGACAGAAACGGAGATAGTGTGTCCTGGAGAGCTCACTGAAGAACAGACTGCAATCTCTCTGCTCTGAGGCAGAGGGTTGGAAACGGTCTCTTCTGCTCTGACTCTGGGAAGAGACATGGCTCTGACAGGGAGAGCCGCCAGAGAACAAAAGCCCCAAAAAAACGATTTCCACTGACCCCATCCTCCACCACAGGGGGCAGGACAACTCTGCCCAAACAGGGTTGCCTGAGTAACAGCACTGCAGGCCCCTCCTCCAGAAGACAGGATGGGAAAACAAGAGGCCAGCAATCCTAAGGTCCCTAGAAAACAGATGCATCTTGCTTGGTTTGTGGTCAATAATTTGGACTCTATACATTCCCTCAAGCACCCCTCAACAGAATGACTAGGAGGAAGAACCCCCAAAATAGGAAAGACTCAGAGACTAAGACTTATGCCACAGATTTACAAATGGATTCAGATACAACCAAGATATCGGAGATGGAATTCAGGCTAGCAATTATGAAGACAATAGCTAGAATGGAGAAATCAATTAATGGCAACATAGAGTCTCTAAGGGCAGAAATGAAAGCTGAATTGGCAGAATTTAAAAATGCTATCAATGAGATCCAATCTAATCTAGATAATCTAACAGCTAGGGTAAGCGAGGCAGAAGAACGAATTAGTAACCTCGAAGACCAATTAATAGGCAAAAAGGGAAAAGAGGAGGCTAGGGAAAAACAACTCAGAATCCATGAAAATAGAATCAGAGAAATAAGTGACACCATGAAACGTTCCAATGTCAGAAATTTTGGAAATCCTGGGGGTGGGGAGGTGGAGAGAGAGAGAGGACTAGAAGATATATTTGAGCAAATCGTAGCTGAGAATTTCCCTAATCTGGGGAATGAAACAAACATTCCAGTCCTAGAGGCAGAGAGGACCCCTCCCAAAATCAAGGAAAACAGGCCAACACCCCAGCATGTAATAGTAAAACTCACAAATCTTAGAACCAAGGAAACCATCTTCAGGGCATTTAGGGGGAAGAGATTCCTTACGTACAGAGGGAGGAACATCAGAATAACGTCAGACCTATCCACAGAGACCTGGCAAGCCATAAAGGCCTGGCAAGATATATTCAGGGTACTAAACCAGAAGCACACAGAGCCAAGAATACTTTATCCAGCAAGGTTGTCATTTAGAATAGATGGAGAGATGCAGAGCTTCCAAGACCAACAAAAATTGAAAGACTATGTGACAACTAAGCCGGCCCAGGGTTGCAGATTGGATAAAAAAGACAGGACCCATCCATATGCTGTCTACAAGAGACTCATTTTGAACCTAAAGATACATCCAGACTGAAAGTGAAGGGATGGAGATCCAACTTCCATGCCAGCAGACCTCAAAAGAAAGCTGGGGTAGCAATTCTTATATCAGACAAATTAGATTTTAAACTAAAGACTGTAGTTAGAGACACAGAAGGACACTATATCATTCTTAAAGGGTCTATCCAACAAGAAGATCTAACAACTGTAAATATCTATGCCCCCAACAAGGGAGCAGCCATCTACATAAGCCAACTGTTAACCAAAATAAAGAGTCATATTGATAACAATACGTTAATTGTAGGAGACCTCACTACTCCATTCTCAGCAATAGACAGATCATCTAAGCAGAAAATCAACAAAGAAACAAGAGCTTTGAATGACACACTGGACAAGATGGACCTCATAGTTATATACAGAACATTCAACCCTAAAACAACAGAATACACATTCTTCTCAAGCACACATGCAACTTTCTCCAGAACAGACCAAATACTGGGTCACAAATCAAGTCTCAACTGATACCAAAAGACTGAGATTATTCCCTGCATATTCTCAGACCATAATGCTTTAAAACTGGAACTCAATCACAAGAAAAAATTTGGAAGAAATTCAAACAGTTGGAAGCTAAAGACCATTCTGTTCAAGAATGTTTGGGTCAACCAGGAAATCAAAGAAGAACTTAAACAATTCATGGAAACCAACGAGAATGAAAACACATCGGTCCAAAACCTATAGGATACAGCAAAGGCAGTCCTAAGGGGGAAATACATAGCCATCCAAGCCTCACTCAAAAAAGAGAAAAATGCCAAATTCACCGACTAACTCTACACCTTAAAGAATACAGAAAAAGCAACAAAAGAGGGGGCGGAGCAAGATGGCGGAGGAGTAGGAGACCTGGACTTCCTCTCCTCTCAGGAATTCAGCTGGATAGGGATCAAACCATTCTGAACACCTACAAACTCAACAGGAGATCGAAGAAAAGAAGAGCAACAACTCTCTCATCAGAAAAGCGACCACTTTCTGGAAGGTAAGACGTGCGGAGAAGTGAATCCGAGGCGATATTCGGGAGGATAGACGGCGGGGGAGGGGCCTCCGGCGGCCGCTTCTGGCAAGTGATAGAGCAGCGGAGCACAAAATCGGAACTTTTAAAAGTCTGCTCCACTGAGGGACGTCACTCTGGTGGCTAAGCGGGGAGTGGAACCCTCCGGGACAGTGTGGTCTCAGGACCCACGGGTCACAGAAAGACCGGGGGTGCCTGAGTGTGGCAGAGCTCCCAGGTATCGGAGCAGGGAAGCCGGCTGCAGAGGCGGAGCCCAGGCGGGGGCTCTCAGCTCGGGGTTGCCATAAACCATGATCTGCGGCACAGTCGGGCCACTGCTCCTCCAGCAGGGACCCAACAGGCGGCAGATCCGGGGAGACTCACCTTCCTCCCCTGGGAGGAGCCCCGCGGGAGTGCACCACAGGGATCTGCTGGGTTTGGAGACTCCACCCGGGGTCGGGTGCCAGAGATAGAAACGCACGGTCACAGGCCGGGTGAGCACGGAGTGCGGCTGGAGACCGGGGAGACGGGAGTGACTGATGGCTTTTCTCTGGGGGCTCACTGAGAAGCGGGGCCCCGAGTTCTCGGCTCCTCCACGGCGAAGATTGGGAGGCCGCCATTTTCACTCTCCGCCTCCAAAGCTGTACGGAAAGCTCGCAGGGAACAAAAGCCCGGGAGAGCAAACCTGAGCAGATTACTTAGCTGGGAGGGGGCAAGGGCGGGGCAATTCTGCCTCCGGCAAAGACATTTGGAAACCACGGCAACAGGCCCCTCCCCAGAAGATCAGCGAGAACAGCCAGCCAAGACCAAGTTTACCCATCAATGAGAACGGCAGAACTCCAGCTCTAGGGGACTACTGCACATAGAATTCATGGCTTTTTTACCATGATTCTGTAGTCTTTCAAAGTTAATTTTTTTTTAACTGTCTTTTTTTCTTTTTTTTTCTTTTTGAATTTTTCTTTTTCCCTTTTTCAACCAACATCTTACCAATCCCTTTTTTTAAAAAAAAAAAAACATTTTTATTTTTCATTTTTAGAGTCATACTCTATCCCTTCATAGTAGTTACCCGTATTTTTGGCTTATATATATAAGTTGTTCTCTCTTTAAAATTTTGAGATAGTTTCTTCTAACAGATCAAAATATACCCTAAATCTCTAGTATATGGTGTTTTCTATTCCCCTGCCTGATCACATCCTCTCCCTTTTTTTTTTCTTTTTTTAAATCCTCCTCTTTCTTTTTTCAAACAACTTATTATCAATTCCTTTTATAAAATTTTTTATAATTTCCATCTTTACAGTCATATTCCATCCCTTCATCATATCAACCCTTATTTTTGTACATATATAAGTTTTTCTTTCTTTAAAATTTTGGGAGGCACTTTCTTCTAAAAGACCAAAATACACCCCAAATCTAGTGTGTGGCACTGATCTATATACCAGCCTGATCATATTTGATCACATTCTGGTTTTTTTGTTGTTGTTGTTTTGTTTTGTTTGTTTTTGTTTTTATCTTTATCTTCTTTTTTTTCTTTTTCTTTTTTCTCTCTTTCCCTTTCTTTTCCCACTGCTTCAGGTTTTTTCTGATTTGTTTAGAGTATATTTTCTGTGGACGTTGTTACTCTGCTAGCATTTTGTTCTCTCATTAATCTATTCTCCTCTGCACAAAATGACAAGACGGAAAAAATCACCTCAACAAAAAGAACAAGAGGTAGTACCGACTGCCAGGGACCTACTCAATACGGACATTAGTACGATGTCAGATCTAGAGTTCAGAATCATCACTTTAAAGATACTAGCTGGGCTTGAAAAAAATATGGAAGTTATTAGGGAAACCCTTTCTGGAGAAGTAAAAGAACTAAAATCCAACCAAGTAGAAATCAAAAAGGCTATTAATGAGGTGCAATCAAAAATGGGGGCGCTAACTGCTAGAATAAATGAGGCAGAAGAGAGAATCAGTAATATAGAAGATGAAATGATGGAAAATAAAGAAGCTGAGAAAAAGAGAGATAAACAACTACTGGATCACGAGGGCAGAATTCGAGAGATAAGCAATACCATAAGACGAAACAACATTAGAATAATTGGGATCCCAGAAGAAGAAGAAAGAGAGAGAGGGGCAGAAGGTATAATGGAGCAAATTATAGCAGAGAACTTCCCTAATTTGGGGAAGGAAACAGGCATGAAAATCCAGGAAGCACAGAGAACCCCTCTCAAAATCAATAAAAATAGGTCAACACCCCGACATCTAATAGTAAAACTTACGAGTCTCATAGACAAAGAGAAAATCCTGAAAGCAGCTCGGGAGAAGAGATACGTAACCTACAAGGGTAGAAACATTAGATTGGCAACAGACCTATCCACAGAGACCTGGCAGACCAGAAAGGACTGGCAGGATATCTTCAGAGCACTAAATGAGAAAAATATGCAGCCAAGAATACTATATCCAGCTAGGCGATCATTGAAAATTGAAGGAGAGATAAAAAGCTTCCAGGACAAACAAAAACTAAAGGAATTTGCAAACACAAAACCAGCCCTACAGGAAATCTTGAAAGGGGTCCTCTAAGCAAAGAGAGAGCCTAAAAGCAACATAGACCAGAAAGGAACACAGACAATATACGGTAACAGTCACCTTACAGGCAATACAATGGCACTAAATTCCTATCTTTCAATAGTTACCCTGAATGTAAATGGGCTAAATGCCCCAATCAAAAGACACAGGCTATCAGACTGGATTAAAAAACAAGACCCATCGATATGCTGTCTGCAAGAGACTCATTTTCGACCCAAAGACAGCCCCAGATTGAAAGTGAGGGGGTGGAAAACCATTTACCATGCTAATGGACACCAAAAGAAAGCTGGGGTGGCAATCCTTATATCAGACAAATTAGATTTTAAACCAAAGACTGTAATAAGAGATGAGGAAGGACACTATATCCTACTTAAAGGGTCTATCCAACAAGAAGATCTAACAATTGTAAATATCTATGCCCCTAACATGGGAGCAGCCAATTATATAAGGCAATTAATAACAAAAGCAAAGAAACACATCGACAACAATACAATAATAGTGGGGGACTTTAACACCCCCCTCACTGAAATGGACAGATCGTCTAAGCAAAAGATCAACAAGGAAATAAAGACTTTAAATGACACACTGGACCAAATGGACTTTACAGACATATTCAGAACATTCCACCCCAAAGCAACGGAATACACATTCTTCTCTAGTGCCCATGGAACATTCTCCAGAATAGATCACATCCTAGGTCATAAATCAGGTCTCAACTGGTACCAAAAAATTGGAATCATTCCCTGCCTATTTTCAGACCACAATGCTTTGAAACTAGAGCTCAATCACAAGACAAAAGTCAGAAAGAACTCAAATACATGGAGGCTAAAGAGCATCCTACTAAAGAACGAATGGGTCAACCAGGAAATTAAAGAAGAATTAAAAAAATACATGGAAACCAATGAAAATGAAAACACAACTATTCAAAATCTTTGGGATGCAGCAAAGGCAGTCCTGAGAGGAAAGTATATAGCAATACAAGCCTTTCTCAAGAAGCAAGAAAGGTCTCAAGTACACAACGTAACCCTACACCTACAGGAGCTGGAGAAAGAACAGCAAATAAAGCCTAAACCCAGCAGGAGAAGAGAAATAATAAAGATCAGAGCAGAAATCAATGAAATAGAAACTAAAAGAACAGTAGAACAGATCAACGAAACTAGGAGCTGGTTCTTTGAAAGAATTAACAAGATTGATAAAACCCTGGCCAGACTTATCAAAAAGAGAAGAGAAATGACCCAAATCAATAAAATCATGAATGAAAGAGGAGAGATCACAACCAACACCAAAGAAATACAAACAATTATAAGAACATGTTATGAGCAACTCTATGCCAGCAAATTAAATAACCTGGAAGAAATGGATGCATTCCTAGAGATGTACCAACTACCAAAACTGAACCAGGATGAAATAGAAAACCTGAACAGACCTATAACCACTAAGGAAATTGAAGCAGTCATCAAAAATCTCCCAACAAACAAAAGCCCAGGGCCAGATGGCTTCCCAGGGGAATTCTACCAAACATTTCAAGAAGAATTAATACCTATTCTTCTGAAACTGTTCCAAAAAATAGAAATGGAAGGAAAACTTCCAAACTCATTTTATGAGGCCAGCATTACCTTGATCCCAAAACCAGACAAAGACCCCATCAAAAAGGAGAATTACAGACCAATATCCCTGATGAACATGGATGCAAAAATTCTCACCAAAATACTAGCCAATAGGATCCAACAGTACATTAAAAGGATTATTCACCACGACCAAGTGGGATTTATCCCTGGGCTGCAAGGTTGGTTCAACATCCGCAAATCAATCAATGTGATACAATACATTAACAAAAGAAAGAACAAGAACCATATGATCCTCTCAATAGATGCAGAAAAAGCATTTGACAAAGTACAGCATCCTTTCTTGATCAAAACTCTTCAGAGTATAGGCATAGAGGGTACATACCTCAATATCATAAAAGCCATCTATGAAAAACCCACAGTGAATATCATCCTCAATGGGGAAAAACTGAGAGCTTTCCCCTAAGGTCAGGAACGCGGCAGGGACGCCCACTCTCACGACTATTGTTCAACATAGTACTAGAAGTCCTAGCAACAACAATCAGACAACAAAAAGAAATAAAAGATATTCAAATTGGCAAAGAAAAAGTCACACTTTCTCTTTTCGCAGATGACATGATACTTTATGTGGAAAACCCAAAAGACTCCACCCCCAAGTTACTAGAACTCATACAGCAATTCAGTAATGTGGCAGGATACAAAATCAATGCAGAGAAATCAGTTGCTTTTTTATACACTAACAACGCAACTGTAGAAAGAGAAAATAGAGAATCAATTCCATTTACAATAGCACCAAAAACTATAAGATACCTCAGAATAAATCTAACCAAAGAGGTAAAGGATCTATACTCTAGGAACTACAGAGCACTCATGAAAGAAACTGAAGAAGACACAAAAAGATGGAAAAACATTCCATGCCCATGGATCGGAAGAATAAACATTGTTAAAATGTCTATGCTACCCAGAGCAATCTATACCTTCAGTGCCATCCCGATCAAAATTCCAATAACATTTTTCAAAGTGCTGTAACAAACAATCCTAAAATTTGTATGGAATCAGAAAAGATCCAAATCACCAAGGAAATGTTGAAAAAGAAAAACAAAGCTGGGGGTATCACATTGCCTGATTTCAAGCTATATTACAAAGCAGTGATCACCAAGACAGCATGGTACTGGCACAAAAACAGACATATAGACCAATGGAACAGAATAGAGAGCCCAGATATGGACCCTCAACTCTATGGTCAAATAATCTTCAACAAAGCAGGAAAAAATATGGAATGGAGAAAAGACAGTCTCTTCAAAAAATGGTGCTGGGAAAATTGGACATCTATATACAGAAGAATGAAACCTGACGATTCTCTAATACCATACACAAAGATAAACTCAAAATGGATGAAAGACCTCAATGTGAGAAAGGAATCCATCAAAATCCTAAAGGAGAACATAGGCAGTAACCTCTTTGACATCAGCCACAGCAACTTCTTTCAAGATACATGTCCAAAGTCTAGTGAAACAAAAGCAAAAATGAACTTTTGGCACTTCATCAAGATAAAAAGGATCTGCACAGCAAAGGAAACAGTCAACAAAACAAAGACGCAACCCACAGAATGGGAGAAGATATTTGCAAATGACACTACAGATAAAGGGCTGATATCCAAGATCTATAAAGAACTTCTCAAACTCAACATCCAAAAAACAAATAATCAAGTCAAAAAATGGGCAGAAGACACGAATAGACACTTCTCGAAGAAGACATACAAATGGCTAAAAGACACATGAAAAAATGTTCATCATCATTAGCCATCAGGGAAATTCAAATCAAAACCACATTGAGATACCACCTTACAGCAGTAAGAATGGCAAAAATTGACAAGGCAAGAAACAACAAATGTTGGAGAGGTTGTGGAGAAAGGGGAACCCTCTTACACTGTTGGTGGGAATGCAAGTTGGTACAGCCACTTTGGAAAACAGTGTGGAGGTGCCTGAAAGAATTAAAAATGGAGCTACCCTATGACCCAGCAATTACACTATTGGGTATTTACCCCACAGATACAGATATAGTTAAAAGAAGGTCCATATGCACCCCAATGTTCATAGCAGCAATGTCTGCAATAGGCAAACTGTGGAAAGAACTGAGATGCACTTCAACAGATGAATGGTTAAGAAGATATGGTCCATATATACAATGGAATATTATTCAGCCATCAGAAAGGATGAATACCCAACTTTTACATCAACATGGATGAGACTGGAGGAGATTATGCTAAGCGAAATAAGTCAAGCAGAGAAAATCAATTATCATATGGTTTCACTTATGTGTGGAACATAAGGAATAGCATGGAGGACATTAGGAGAAGAAAGGGAAAAATGTAAGGGGGGAAATCGGAGGGAGAGATGAACCATGAGAGACTATGGACTCTGAGAAACAAATTGAGGGTTTTAGAGGAGAGGGAGGGTGGGGAGATGGGTTAGCCTGGTGATGGGTATTAAGGAGGGCACGTACTGCATGGAGCACTGGGTGTTATATTAAAACAATGAATCATGGAACACTACAACAAAAACTAATGATGTACTGTATGGGGACTAATATACATAATTAAATTAAATTAAAAATGTTTCCTTTTCCTCGCCCTAACTCAGAACTAGGAGATATTTCCATGATGTTTCTTGTCTAGACCTCAGTAGTCAATCTATTAAAATATATGATATGGATTATAAGGTAGATTAATATATAATAAAAAATAGAGCAAAAGGGAGTGACATCAGCAAGATGGTGAAATAGGAAGTGCCAAACCTTATCCTCCATAAAAACACTGTTTTAACAATGTTATATGAACCAAAATACCTTTATGAGAAAATCAAAATCCAGTTAAAAAGTTGCAGTACCAAAGATTAATACAAAACCAACAATAGCCACATTATAATGGTTAAAAAGTGCAATTTCACCTTATCCATTTCAGACCTTGCCCCAGGGCAGCACTCAGCATTGCAGAGATCATCTCAGCTTATGACTTCTCCCTCAGGTAAAAGGGAGAGTGTAGCATATATCCAACATCCCTGGCCTTTCATTGCACTCCACAAAGGATCTGTTTCTGTTTCACTCACCCAGAGCACTATCAGAACAAACATATTTCAGACATCTGACAGCAGCTAAAAATAAAGAAAATAAGTGGGTGGCTTACTGCTGCTGTCATGGCTCCCAAACATTGGGAGAAGGTCCACAACCCTGAGACTTCTCCTTCAGAAGGGAGAAAGAATGGGGTGTGCATTCAACACCCTGGATTTTCTGTGCACATTCCAAGGAGAAAATGTAGACAACTCACTATACCCAAAATGACTCTCTGAAATTCAGAGAAGACATGCAAACCTAGGAAGGAAGGAAGAGTTGAACATAATAATTCATAGAAAAATTTTCAGATGCTCCCAGTATCTCTAGCGAGGCTGGTTGATGAATATCTTTCCCTGTGAAGCTGATCCATAAAGACTAGGAGAAGTAGTTGTTTCTTCAAATGCACAGACACCAATGCAAAGCTACAAGGGAAGTGAAGGATTAGAGAACTATGACACAACCATAGAAACAAAATAAATCTCCAGTAACTAACCCTAAATAAATGGAGCTCTAGAATTGCCTGGCAAGTAACTCAAAATAATTATATTAAAGAAGTAAGGGAGTAATAAGAGACCACTGAAAGATAAGTAAATGAAATCAAGAAAACAATATATGAACAAGAACCATAGAAGAATACAATAACGCAAGTGAAAAAAAAAAAAAAATCAACATAGAGTCTCAACAACAAACCTGACTGAGCAGAAGAAAGAATCCGTGAACTCAAAGGCAAATCATCTGAAGTTACACAGTAAGAAAGCCAAAAGAAAAGAGAAAGAAAAAAAGTGAAGAAAGACTAGGGGACTTAAGGAATACTTCAAGAAAAACATACGTGTGTGTGCGTGTGTGTGTGTATAATCAAAGTCCCAGTAAGAGAAGAGAAAGAAAGGGGCAGAAATCTTATTTAAAGAAATAATGGCCTAAAATGTCCCAAATCTGAGAAGTATAGGCAATCTAGATTTATGAAGCTGAAGAAAACAGAAGGAAGACGAACCCAAAGAAATCAAATCAAATTGTTATAAGTCAAAGATAGAATTTTGAAAGCACCAATAGCAAAGTGACTTATCACATACAAGTGAGCCCTATAAGGTTATGGAGTGGATTTCTCAGCAGAAATTTTGAAGGCCATAAGAGACTGAGATGACACATTAAAAGTTTTGAAAGAAAAAATATACCGACCAGGAATACAATTCCTGGTAAAACTGTTCTTTAAAAAATTGAGAGATAAAGACTTTCCCAGACAAACAGAAGCTGAGGAAACTCATCACGACTAGATCTGCTTTACATAAAAAAAAAAAAAAAAAAAAAAAGCTAAACTGTTACATCAATGACAGAGTGAGAGGGGAGACAAAGGTAAAAGTATAGACTTTTGGTATATCATTGAAGTTGTGTTTTCTTAGCTTAAAAAAGACTGCTGTAACTATAACATATTGTACGTAAATCTCATGATAACTACAAAGAAAATACATATAGAAGATAAAAGAAGAAGAGCAAGAAATCAAAGCATATCACTACAAAAAAATCAATAAAGCACAATAAAAGCAAGGGAGAAAAGAGGAACAAAAAAATATAAGACAGACAACAATTAACAAAATGGCAATAGTAAGTCTTCTCCTATCAATAATTACTTTAAATATAAATCCATTAAACCCCCAATCAAAATACACAGAGTGGACAACTAGATTAAGAAAACAACAATGACAACACCCAACAATATCCTATCTAAGAGACTCATTTCAGATTTAAGGATACTTTAGACTAAAAGTGAAGGTACTGAAAAAGATATTCCATGAAAATAAGAAACAAAAGAAGGAACAGGTAGCTACTTATATGAGACAAAATAGTCTTTAAATCAAAATCTTTAACAAGAGACAAACAAGGACATTATATAATGATAAGTGGATCAATTAATCAGGAAGATATACCTATGATAAATGTATATGTACCCACCATGAGAGCACCTAAATATAGAAACAAACATTGACACAACTGAAGGGAAGAACAGAAGGAAAAGAATAATAGTAAGGGACTTCAATACCCCACTTTCAACAATGGGTAAAATATTCAAAGAGAAAATCAATAAGGAAAACACAGACTTGAACAACACTACAAAACATATGTGCTTAACAGACATAGAAACAAAACTCCACATAACAGCATCAGAATCCACAATCTGTTCATATGTGTGTGGGATAGACTCCAAAATATATCATATGTTAGGACACAAAACAAGTCTTAACAAATTTAAGAAGACTGAAAACATATAAGTTATCTTTTCTGACCACAATGGAATGAAACTAGGAATCAATAGCAGGAGGAAAATTTGAAAGTTAAAAAATATGTAGAAATTTAACAACACATTTCTGAACTAATGGATCAAAAAAGAAATCAAAGGGGAAATCAGAAAATATCTTGAGACAAAATAAAAAGAAAAAAATATATACCAAAACTAATGGGATACAACAAAACCACTACAAAGAGAAAATTAAAACTAACAAATGCCTATATTAAAAAAGAAGAGAGCTCTCAGGGGTGCCTGGGTGGCTCAGTCAGTTAAACGTCTGCCTTCTGCTCAGGTCATGATCCCAGGGTCCTGGGATCCAGCCCCACGTTGGGCTCCCTGCTCAGCAGGCAGTATGCTCCTCCCTCTCCCTCTGCTCCTCCCTCCCCCCCGCCATGCTGTCTGAAAAAAATAAATAAATAAAATCTTAAAAAAAAACAGAGTTCTGAACTAAACAACCTCACTTTACACCTCAATTCAAAACAGAACAAACTATGTTCAAAGCTACCAAAAAGTAAATATTAAAGATTAATGCAGAGATAAATAAAAGAGTAGAAAATGAGAAAACTCAAGAAAATATGAATTGTTTTTTTAAAAAGTAATCAAAATCAACACAACCTTTAGCAAGACTAAGACAAGAGAGAAGACTTAAAATGTAAAATCATAAATGAAACATTACAATCTATGCTACAGAAAAAAAAGGATTGAGAGAGACTAATAAGACTAATTATATATGAACAAACTGGGTAACTTAAACAAAATCAATAATTCTTTTTTTTAAATTTTATTATGTTATGTTAATCACCATACATTACATCATTAGTTTTTGATGTAGTGTCCCATGATTCATTGTTTGCTTATAACACCCAGTGCTCCATTCAATACGTACCCTCTTTAATACCCATCACAAGGCTAATGCACCCCCGCAGCTCCCTCCCCTCTAGAACCCTCAGTTTGTTTCTCAGAGTCCATAGTCTCTCATGGTTCGTCTCCCGCTCCGATTTCCCCCCTTCATTTTACCCTTCCTACTATCTTCTTTTTTTTTTTTTAACATATAATGTATTATTTGTTTCAGAGGTACAGGTCTGTGATTCAACAGTCTTATACAATTCACAGCACTCACCATAGCACATACCCTCCCCAATGTCTATCACCCAGCCACCCCAACCCTCCCACCACCCACCACTCCGGCAACCCTCAGTTTGTTTCCTGAGATTAAGAATTCCTCGTATCAGTGAGGTCATATGATACATGTCCTTCTCTGATTGACTTATTTCGCTCAGCATAACACCCTCCAGTTCCATGCACGTTGTTGCAAATGGCAAGATTTCATTCCTTTTGATGGCTGCATAATATTCCATTAAATATATATACCACATCTTCTTTATCCATTCATCTGTTGATGGACATCCTAGCTCTTTCCACACTTTGGCTATTGTGGACATTGCTGCTATAAACATTGGGGTGCACGTACCCCTTCAGATCACTACATTGGTATCTTTGGGGTAAATACCCAGTAGTGCAATTGCTGGGTCATAGGGTAGCTCTATTTTCAACTTTTTGAGGAACCTCCATACTGTTTTCCAGAGTGGCTGCACCAGCTTGCATTCCTACCAACAGTGTAGGGAGGGTTCCCCTTTCTCTGCATCCTTGCCAACATCTGTCATTTCCTGACTTGTTAATTTTAGCCATTTTGACTGGTGTGAGATGGTATCTAATTGAGGTTTTGATTTGGATTTCCCTGATGCCGAGCGATGTTGAGCGAAATCAATAATTCTTAAAATTATACAAATTACCAAGACACAATCATGAAGAAATAGAAAATATGAACAGACCAATAACATGCATGGAGATTCAGTAATCAGAAACCTCCCAACAAAGAAAAAATCAAAAACAAATGGTTTCACTGGTTAATTCTAGCAAGCATTTAAAGAATTAATATCAATCCTTCTCAAATTCTTCCTAAAAACTACAGAGAAGGGAATACTTCCCAACTCATTCTATGAGGCCAGAAATAATCTGATACCAAAGCCAGACAATGACTGTACAAGAAATAAAAACTCTAGGCCAATAACACTGATGAACACAGTTGCAAAAATCCTCAACAAATATTAGCAAATTGAATTCAACAGTACGTTAAAAGGATCATTCACCATGATAAAGTAAGATTTATCCTGGGGATGAAAAGATATCAACATACATAAATCAACTAATATGATACACTACATTTAAAGAATGAAGAATAAAAATCATAAGCATCTCGATACAGAAAAGGCATTTGGCGAAATTAATCACCCTTCACGATAAAAACTCTCAACAAATGAGCTACAAAAGGAATGTACCCCAATAAATTAAGGGCCATAATTGACAAGTAAACATCATACTCAATATAGAAATATTCAAAGCCTTTCCTCTATGATCAGGAATAAGATAAGGATGCCAACTCTCACTTCTATTTACCAAAGTATTGGAGATCGTAGCAAAAACAATAAAGTAAGAGAAATAAACTAAAGGCATCCAAGTCAAAAAGGAAGATGTATATTAATATGTATTTGCAGATGACATAATCTTATATGTAGAAAAACCTGAACACTGTGTTCACACATACACACACACACACACACACACACACATACAAAGCCTGTTAGAACTAATAAATTCAGTGAAGTTTCAGGATACAAAATGAACATTAAAAAATCAATTTTATTTCTATACACTAACAGTAAATTATGTTAAAAGAATGTTAAGAAAACAATCCCAGGGGCGCCTGGGTGGTTCAGTCGTTAAGCATCTGCCTTCGGCTCAGGTCATGATCCCAGGATCCTGGGATTGAGCCCCACATTGGGCTCCCTGCTCCACGGGAAGACTGCTTCTCCCTCTCTCACTCCCCCTGCTTGTATTCCCTCCCTCGCTGTCTCTATCTAATAAATAAATAAAAATCTTAAAAAAAAAAAGAAAGAAAAGAAAAGAAAACAATCCCATTTATAATAGTATCAAAAAGAAGAAAATACAAATAAACTTAACCAAGGAGATGAAAGATATACATTGAAAATTATACAACACTGATAAAAGAAAGAAGACACAAATAATGAAAAGATACCCTGTGTTCTCAGATTGGGAAACTTAATACTGTTTAAATGTCCATGTTACTTAAAGAAATCTATAAATTCAATATTATCTCATCAAATTCCTAGTGGCATTTTTTACAGAAATAAAAAAAATTATCTTAAAATACATATAGAATCATATAAGGCCTCAAAAAGCCAAAACAATCCTGAGAAAGAACAAAGCTGGAGATATTACATTGTTTGATTTCAAAATACATTACAAAGTCATAGTAATTAAAAATAGGGTACTTGCATAAAGATAGGCATATGGTCCAGCAAAATAAATAGAGAGCCCAGAAATAAAACCACACATATATGGTTAAGTAATCTTCAATAAGGATGCCAAGAATACACAATGAGGAAAGGATAGTCTTTTCAAAAAATGATGTTGGGAAAACTGGATATCTACATAAAAAGAATGAAATTCGATCCTTATTTTCTTAGTCCACTAGGACTGCTATAAGAAAAACACCATAGACTAGGGCAGGGGGAGTGGCTATAAAGAGCAGAATTTTACTTCTCACATAATTGGAGGCTGGGATTTCCAAGATAAAGGAGCTGGAAAAGTTGGTATCTGTTGAGGTCAACTTCCTACTTAATGGACAAGCCTCTTCTTGCTGTGTCCTCACATGGCAAAAGGAGGTGAGGGAACTCTCAAGGGCCTCTTTTAATCCCATTAATGAGGGCTCCACTATCACGACCTAATTATCTTGCAAATCTCCCATCTCTAAATACCATCACACTGAGCATTAGGATTTAACCTATGACTCTGGGGGGATACAAACATATAACAGAACACTAAATAAATTATAGAGACTGTGTAGGAGACATGTCTAGGAAGAAGTTGCTGTGGCTGAGGTCAAAGAGGTTGCTGCCTGTGTTCTCCTTTAGGATTTTGATGGACTCCTGTGTCACATTTAGGTCTTTCAACCATTTTGAGTCTATTTTTGTGTGTGGCGTAAGGAAATGGTCCAGTTTCATTCTTCTGCATGTGGCTGTCCAATTTTCCCAACACCATTTGTTGAAGAGACTGTCTTTTTTCCATTGGACATTCTTTTCCTGGTTTGTCAAAGATTAGTGACCACAGTGTTGAGGGTCCATTTCTGGGTTCTCTATTCTGTTCCATTGATCTAAGGATCTGTTTTTGTGCCAGTACCATACTGTCTTGACAATGACAGCTTTGTAATAGAGCTTGAAATATGGAATTGTGATGCCACCAGGTTTGGTTTTCTTTTTCACCATTCCTTTGGCTATTTGGGGTCTTTTCTGGTTTCACACAAATTTTAAGATTATTTGTTACAGCTCTGTGAAAAAAGTTGATGGTATTTTGATAGGGATTGCATTGAATGTATAGATTGCTCTAGGTAGCATAGACATTTTCACAATATTTGTTCTTCCAATCCATGAGCATGGAACGTTTTTCCATTATTTTGAGTCTTTCTCAATTTCTTTCATGAATGTTCCATAGTTTTCATAGTATGGATACTTTGACTTTTTGGATAGATTTATTCTTAGGTATCTTATGGTTTTGGGTACAATTATAAATGGGATCGACTCCTTAATTTCTCATTGTTCTGTCTCATTGTTAGTGTATAGAAATGCAACTGATTTCTGTGCATTGATTTTATCTCCTGCCACTTTGCTGAATTCCTGTATGAGTTCTAGCAATTTTGGGGTGGAGTCTTTTGGGTTTTCCACATAGAGTACCATGTCATCTGCAAAAAGTGAGAGTTTGACTTCTTCCTTATCAATTTGGATGACTTTTATTTCTTTCTGTTGTCTGACTGCTGAGCCTAGGACTTCTAGTACTATATTGAACAACAGTGGTGAGAGTGGACATCCCTCCCACGTTCCTGACCTCAAGGGAAAAGCTCCCAGTTTTTCCCCATTGAGAATGATATTCACTGTGAGCCTTTTGTATATGGCTTTTATGATATTGAGATATGTTCCCTCTATCCTTACACTTGAGGAGTTTTAATCAAGAAAGGATGCATACTTTGTCAAATGCTTTTTATGCATCTATTGAAAAGATCATATGGTTCTTGTCCTTTCTTTTATTAATGTAGAGTATCACATTGATTAATTTGAGGATGTTGAATCACTCTTGTAACCCAGGAATATATCCCACTCGGTCATGGTGAATAATCCTTTTAATGTATTATTAGATCCTATTAGCTAATATCTTGATGAAAATGAACTATTGGATTTCATCAAGATAAAAAGCTTTTGAAAAGCAAAGGAAACAGTCAACAAAACCAAAAGACAACTGACAGAATGGGAGAACATATTTGCAAATGACATATCAGATAAAGGGCTGGTATCTAAAATCTATAAAGAATTTATCAAACTCAACACCCAAAGAACAAAGAATCCAATCAAGAAATGGGCAGAAGACATGAACAGATATTTCTCCAAAGAAGACATCCAAATGGCCAACAGACACATGAAAAAGTGCTCAACATCACTCGGCATCAGGGAAATCCAAATCAAAACCTTAAATGAGATACCACCTCACACCAGTCAGAATGGCTAAAATTAACAAGTCATTAAGTGACAGATGTTGGGGAGGATGCAGAGAAAGGGAAACCCTCTTACACTGTTGGTGGGAATGTAAGCTGGTGCAGCCACTCTGGAAAACAGTATGGAGGTTCCTCAAAAAGTTGAAAATCGAGCTACCCTACGATCCAGCAATTGCACTACTGGGTATTTACCCCAAAGATACAAATGTAGGGATCCGAAGGGGTACGTGCACCCCGATGTTTATAGCAGCAATGTCCACAATAGCCAAACTGTGGAAAGAGCCAAGATGTCCATCGACAGATGACTGGATAAAGAAGATGTGGTATATATATACAATGGAATATTATGCAGCCATCAAAAGGAATGAGATCTTGCCATTTGCAATGACATGGATGGAACTGGAGGGTATTATGTTGAGTGAAATAAGTCAAACAGAGAAAGACATGTATCATATGATCTCACTGATATGAGGAATTCTTAATCTCAGTTTGTTTCCTGAGATTA
>NC_058408.1:139380930-139381249 GCF_002201575.2 Neomonachus schauinslandi | reverse complement strand
TGGTATATATATACAATGGAATATTATGCAGCCATCAAAAGGAACGAGATCTTGCCATTTGCAACGACGTGGATGGAACTGGAGGGTATTATGTTGAGTGAAATAAGTCAAACAGAGAAAGACATGTATCATATGATCTCACTGATATGAGGAATTCTTAATCTCAGGAAACAAACTGAGGGTTGCTGGAGTGGGGGGTGGGGTGGGAAGGATGGGGTGACTGGGTGATAGACACTGGGGAGGGTATGTGCTCTGGTAAGCGCTGTGAATTTTGCAAGACTGTTGAATCTCAGATCTGTACCTCTGAAACAAATAACGC
>NC_058408.1:139284051-139380830 GCF_002201575.2 Neomonachus schauinslandi | reverse complement strand
AAAAAAAAAAAGAAGAAGAAGGTAGCGGGAGGGGAAGAATGAAGCGGGGGAAATCGGAGGGGTAGACGAACCATGAGAGACGATGGACTCTGAAAAACAAACAGGGTTCTAGAGGGGAGGGGGGTGGGAGGATGGGTTAGCCTGGTGGTGGGTATTGAGGAGGGCACGTTCTGCATGGAGCACTGGGTGTTATGCACAAACAATGAATCATGGAACACTTCATCTAAAACTAATGATGTAATGTATGGGGATTAACATAAGAATAAAAGTTAAAAAAAAAAAAAAGAAGATTTGGTATAGATATACACAATGGAACATCACTCAACTGTCAAAAAAAAAATGAAGTCTTGACAGTTGCAACAAGGAAGATGGATCTAGAGGATATAATACTAAGTGAAATAAATCAATCAGAGAAAGACAATTACCATACTATCTCATTCATATGTGGAATTTAAGAAACAAAACAGACGATCATGGGAGGAAGGGAGGGAAAAATAAAACAAGATAAAAGCAGAGAGGGAGACAAACCAAGAGACTCTTCATCAGGGGAAACAAACTGAGGGTTGCTACAGGGGAAGGGGGTGGGGGATGGGGTAACTGGGTTATGGGCATTAAGGAGGGCATGTAATGAGCCCTGGATATTATATGAGACTGATGAATCACTGACTTCTACCTCTAAAACAAATTATACACTATATATTAATTAATTGAATTTAAATTTTTAAAAAAAGAGAACCCCTCTCAAAATCAATAAAAATAAGACAACACCCTGACATCTAATAGTAAAACTTAAGAGTCTCAGAGACAAAGAGAAAATCCTGAAAGCAGCTCGGGAGAAGAGATATGTAACCTACAATGGTAGAAACATTAGATTGGCAACAGACCTATCCACAGAGACTCGGCAGGCCGGAAAGGACTGCCAGGATATCTTCAGAGCACTAAATGAGAAAAATGTGCAGCCAAGAATACTATATCCAGCTAGGCTATCATTGAAAATAGAACGAGAGATGAAAAGCTTCCAGGACAAACAAAAACTAAAGGAATTTGCAAACACGAAACCAGCCCCACAAGAAATCATGAAAGGGGTCCTCTAAGCAAAGAGAGACCCTAAAAGCAACATAACCCGAAAGGAACACAGACAATATACAGTAACAGTCACCTTACAGGCAATACAATGGCACTAAATTCCTATCTTTCAATAGGTACCCTGAATGTAAATGGGCTAAATGCCCCAATCAAAAGACACAGGCTATCAGATTGGATTAAAAAACAAGACCCATCGATATGCTGTCTGCAAGAGACTCATTTTAGACCCAAAGACAACCCCAGATTGAAAGTGAGGGGGTGGAAAACCATTTACCATGCTAATGGACACCAAAAAAACCTGGGGTGGCAATCCTTATATCAGACAAATTAGATTTTAAACCAAAGACTGTAATAAGAGATGAGGAAGGACACTATATCCTACTTAAAGGGTCTATCCAACAAGAAGATCTAACAATTGTAAATATCTATGCCCCTAACACGGGAGCAGGAATTATATAAGGCAATTAATAACAAAAGCGAAGAAACACATTGACAACAATACAATAATAGTGGGGGACTTTAACACCCCCCTCATTGAAATGGACAGATCGTCTAAGCAAAAGATCAACAAGGAAATAAAGACTTTAAATGACACACTGGACCAAATGGACTTCACAGACATATTCAGAACATTCCATCCCAAAGTAACAGAATACACATTCTTCTCTAGTGCCCATGGAACATTCTTCAGAATCGATCACATCCTAGGCCATAAATCAGGTCTCAACCAGTACCAAAAGACTGGGATCATTCCCTGCCTATTTTCAGACCACAATGCTTTGAAACTAGAACTCAATCACAAGACAAAAGTCAGAAAGAACTCAACTACATGGAGGCTAAAGAGCATCCTACTAAAGAATGAATGGGTCAACCAGGAAATTAAAGAAGAATTTAAAAAATTCATGGAAACCAATGAAAATGAAAACACAACTGTTCAAAATCTTTGGGATGCAGCAAAGGCAGTCCTAAGAGGAAAGTATATAGCAATACAAGCCTTTCTCAAGAAATAAGAAAGGTCTCAAATACACAACCTAACCCTACACCTAAAGGAGCTGGAGAAAGAACAGCAAATAAAGCCTAAACCCAGCAGGAGAAGAGAAATAATAAAGATCAGAGCAGAAATCAATGAAATAGAAACTAAAAGAACAGTAGAACAGATCAACGAAACTAGGAGCTGCTTCCTTGAAAGAATTAACAAGATTGATAAACCCCTGGCCAGACTTATCAAAAACAAAAGAGAAATGACTCAAATCAACAAAATCATGAATGAAAGAGGAGAGATCACAACCAACACCACAGAAATACAATTATAAGAACATATTATGAGCAACTCTATGCCAGCAAATTAGATAACCTGGAAGAAATGGATGCATTCCTAGAGATGTACCAACTACCAAAACTGAACCAGGATGAAATAGAAAACCTGAACAGACCTATAACCACTAAGGAAATTGAAGCAGTCATCAAAAATCTCCCAAAAAACAAAAGCCCAGGGCCAGATGCCTTCCCAGGGGAATTCTACCAAACACTTAAAGAAAAATTAATACCTATTCTTCTGAAACTGTTCCAAAAAATAGAAACGGGAGGAAAACTTCCAAACTCATTTTATGAGGCCAGCATTACCTTGAGCCCAAAACCAGACAAAGACCCCATCAAAAAGGAGAATTACAGACCAATATCCCTGATGAACATGGATGCAAAAATTCTCACCAAAATACTAGCCAATAGGATCCAACAGTACATTAAAAGGATTATTCATCATGACCAAGTGGGATTTATCCCTGGGCTTCAAGTTTGGTTCAACATCTGCAACTAAATCAATGTGATACAATACATTAACAAAAGAAAGAACAAGAATCATATGATTCTCTCAATAGATGCAGAAAAAGCATTTGATAAAGTATAGCATCCTTTCTTGATCAAAACTCTTCAGAGTATAGGCATAGAGGGTACATACCTCAATATCATAAAAGCCATCTATGAAAAACCTACAGCGAATATCATTCTCAATGGGGAAACACTGAGAGCTTTCCCCCTAAGGTCAGGAATGCGGCAGGGATGTCCACTATCACCACTGCTATTCGACACAGTATTAGAAGTCCTAGCCACAGCAATCAGACAACAAAAAGAAATCAAAGGCATCCAAATTGCCAAAGAAGAAGTCAAACTCTCACTCCTTGCAGATGATATGACACTTTATATGGAAAACCGAAAACACTCCACTCCAAAACTGCTAGAACTCATACAGGAATTCAGTAAAGTGTCAGGATATAAAATCAATGCACAGAAATCAGTAGTATTCCTATACACCAGCAACAAGACAGAAGAAAGAGAAATTAAGGAGTCTATCCCATTTACAATTGCACCCAAAATCTTAAGATACCTAGGAATAAATCTAACCAAAGAGGCAAAGGATCTGTACTCAGAAAACTATAAAATACTCATGACAGAAATTGAGGAAGACACAAAGAAATGGAAAAACGTTCCATGCTCATGGACTGGAAGAACAAATATTGTGAAAATGTCAATGCTACCTAGAGCAATCTACACATTCAATGCAATCCCCATCAAAATACCATCCACTTTTATCATAAAAATGGAACAAACAATCCTAAATTTGTATGGAACCAGAAAAGACCCCGAATAGCCAGAGGAATGTTGAAAAAGAAAAGCAAACCTGGTGGCATCACAATTCCGGACTTCTAGCTCTATTACAAAGCTGTCATCATCAAGACAGTATGATACTGGCACAAAAACAGACACATAGATCAATGGAACAGAATACAGAGCCCAGAAATGTACCCTCAATTCTATGGCCAACTAATCTCCAACAAAGCAGGAAAGAATCTACAATGGAAAAAAGACAGTCTCTTCAACAAATGGTGTTGGGAAAATTGAACAACCACATGCAGAAGAATGAAACTGGACCATTTCCTTAAGCCACACACAAAAATAGACTCAAAATGGTTGAAAGACCTAAATGTGACACAGGAGTCCATCAAAATCCTAAAGGAGAACACAGGCAGCAACCTCTTTGACCTCAGCCACAGCAACTTCTTCCTAGACACATCGCCAAAGGCAAGGGAGGCAAGGGCATAATGAACTATTGGGACTTCATCAAGATAAAAAGCTTTTGCACAGCAAAAGAAACAGTCAACAAAACCAAAAGACAACTGACAGAATGGGAGAAGATATTTGCAAATGGTCCAAAATCTATAAAGAACTTATCAAACTCAACACCCAAAGAACAAAGAATCCAATCAAGAAATGGGCAGAAGACAGGAACAGACATTTTTCCAAAGAAGACATCCAAATGGCCAACAGACACATGAAAAACTGCTCAACATCACTCGGCATCAGGGAAATCCAAATCAAAACCTCAAATGAGATACCACCTCACACCAGTCAGAATGGCTAAAATTAACAAGTCAGGAAATGACGGATGTTGGCGGGGATGCGGAGAAAGGGGAACCCTCCTATACTGTTGGTGGGAATGCAAGTTGGTGCAGCCACTCTGGAAAACAGTATGGAGGTTCCTCAAAAAGTTGAAAATCGAGCTACTGTACCATCCAGCAATTGCACTACTGGGTATTTACCCCAAAGATACAAATGTAGGGATCCGAAGGGGTACGTGCACCCCGATGTTTATAGCAGCAATGTCCACAATAGCCAAACTGTGGAAAGAGCCAAGGTGTCCATCGACAGATGACTGGATAAAGAAGATGTGGTATATATATACAATGGAATATTATGCAGCCATCAAAAGGAATGAGATCTTGCCATTTGCAACGACATGGGTGGAACTGGAGGGTATTATGCTGAGCAAAATAAGTCAAACAGAGAAAGATATGTATCATATGACCTCACTGATATGAGGAATTCTTAATCTCAGGAAACAAACCGAGGGTTGCTGGAGTGGGGGGTGGGGTCGGAGGATGGGGTGACTGGGTGATAGACACTGGGAAGGTTATGTGCTCTGGTAAGCACTGTGAATTGTGCATGACTGTTGAATCACAGATCTGTACCTCTGAAACAAATAATGCAATGTATGTTAAGAAAAAAAAAAGATAGCAGGAGGGGAAGAATGAAGGGGGTAATCGCAGGGGGAGACAAACCATGACAGATGATGGACTCTGAAAAACAAACTGAGGGTTCTAGCGGGGAGGTGGGTGGGAGGATGGGTTAGCCTGGTGATGGGTATTAAAGAGGGTACATTCTGCATGGAGCACTGGGTGTTATGCACAAACAATGAATCATGGAACACTACATCTAAAACTAATGATGTCATGTATACATACAATAACATAACAATAAAAAAATTTTAAAAAAAGAAACTAAAAACCAATAGAACATATCAATGAAACCAGGAGCTTGTTCATTGAAAAAAATTAATAAAGTTGATAAACCCCTAGCGAGATTTATCAAAAAGAAAAAAAAAGAAAAAGAGCCCAGGCGCCTGGGTGGCTCAGTCTTTAAGCATCTGCTTTCGGCTCAGGTCATGATCCCAGGGTCCTGGGATCGAGTCCCACATCGAGCTCCCTGCTCCGCGGGGGGCCTGCTTCTCCCTTTCCCACTCCCCCTGCTGGTGTTCCCTCTCTCGCTGTGTCTCTCTCTGTCAAACAAATAAATAAAATCTTTAAAAAAAAAAGAAAAGAGCCCAAATAAATAAAATCAAAAATGAAAGAGAAATCAAAGAATCAAGGAATCAATCCCATTGACTACTGCACCACAAAAATCATAAGATACTGGGAATAGACCTAACCAAAGAGGTAAAAGATCTGTACTCTGAAAACTACAGAGCACTTATGAAAGAAACTGAAGAGGACACAAAGAACTGGAAAAACTTCCCTTGCTCATTGATTAGAAGAAAAAATACTGTTAAAATATGCAAAGCAATGTACACATTTAATGCAATCCTTATCAAAATACAAACAGCATTTTTCATAGAGGTACAACAAACAATCCGAAATTTTGTACGGAACCACAAAAGACCCTCAAATAGCCAAAGCAATCTTGAAAAAGAAAAGCAAAGCTGGAGGCATCCTAATTCTGGACTTCAATCTATACTACAAAGCTATAATGATCAAGACAGTATGGTACTGGCACAAAAACAGACACTTAGGGGTGCCTGGGTGGCTCAAATTGTTAAGCATCTGCCTTCGGCTCAGGTCATGATCCCAGGGTCCTGGGATCAAGCCCCACATCGGGCTCCCACCTCTGCGGGAAGCCTGCTTCTCCCTCCCCCTCTGCCTCTGCTTTTGTTCCCTCTCTCACTGTGTCTCTCTCTCTCTGTCAAATAAATAAATAAAATCTTAAAAAAAAAAAAACAGACACTTGTATCAATGGAACAGAATAGAAAACCCAGAAATAGACCCACAACTAAATAGTCAACTAATCTTCAACAAAGCAGGAAAGAAGATCCAATGGAAAAAATAGTCTTCAACAAATGATGTTGGGGTAACTGGATAGCAATATGCAGAAGAATGAAACTGGACCACTTTCTCACACCAAACACAAAAATATATTCAAAATGGATGAAAGACCTAAATGTGAGACAGAAATCCATGGAAATCCTAGAGAAGAACACAGGCAGTAACCTATTTGACATCGACCGTAGCAACTTCATACTAGATATATCTCTGAAGGCAAGGGAAACAAAAGCAAAAATAAACTATCAGGACTTTATCAAGACAAAAACCTTCTGGAGGAGAGGAGCAAGATGGCAGAAGAGTAGGAGACCTAAATTTCATCTGGTCCCAGTAATTCAGCTAGATAGTTATCAAACCATTCAGAACACCTACAAACTCAACAGGAGATCAAAGAAAAGAATGGCAGCAATTCTATTAACAGAAAAGCGACCACTTCCTGGAAGGTAGGATGTGCAGAGAAGAGAATCCGAGGTGATATTCAGGAAGATAGACCTCGGGGGGAGGGAGCCTCCATCAGCTGGCCACTGGCAAGACAGAGCAGCAGAGCACAAAATCAGAACTTTTAGAAGTCTGCTCTGCTGACGGATGCTGAGGGAACCCTTGCTGGGACAGTGTAGTCTCAGGGCCCTCGGGGTCACAGAAAGACCAGGGGTGTCTGAGGGGGGCAGAACTCCCAAGCATCAGAGCAAGGAAGAAAGCTGCAAAGACGGAGATGAGGAGTGAGCTCTCAGCTCGGGGTTGCCATAAACCATGATCCGTGGCACAGTTGGGCCACTGCTCCTCGAGCAGGGACCCAGCAAGCGGCAGATCCGGGGAGACTCCCCTTCCTCCTCTGGGAGGAGCAGAGCGGAAGCACACAGCAGGAATCTGCTGGGTTTGGAGACTCCAGACAGGGTCATGTGCCAGAGATAGAAACGTGTGGTCACAGTCCCGGTGAGCACAGAGTGCAGCTGGAGACCAGGGAGATGGGAGTGACTGACTGCTTTTCTCGTGGGGCTCACTGAAGAGTGGCGCCCTGAGCTCTCGGCTCCTATGGGACCAGAGATTGGGAGGCCACCATTTTCATTCTTGTCCTCCAAAGCTGCACGGAAACTTGCAGGGAACAAAAGCTACCGAGAGCAAACCCGAGCAGATTACTTAGCCTGGCCCATGGCAAGGGCAGTGCAATTCCACCTCAGGCAAAGACACTTGAGAATCACTGCAACAGGTCCCTCCCCCAGAAGATCAGCAAGAACAGCCCGCCAAGATCAAGTTTACCGATCAATGAGAATGGCAAAACCCCAATGCTAGTGGAGTACAGCACATAAAAATCATGGCTTTTTTCCCATGATGCTTTAATCTTTCAAAGTTAATTTCTTAAATTCTCTTTATTTTTTCTTTTTCTTTTTTTAGTTGAATTTTTCTTCTTTCCTTTTTCAACCAACATCTTATCAATTCCTTTTTTGAAATCTTTTTTTAATTTTCATCTTTACAGTCATATTCCATCCCTTCATCATATTTACCCCTATTTTTGTGTATATATATATATTTTTTTTTTTAATTTTGGGAGGCAATTTCTTCTAACAGACCAAAATACACCCAAAATCCAATGTGTGGCTCTGTTCTATTCACCAGCCTGATCATATTCTTTTTTTTTTTTTCCCTTTCATTTCCCCCTGGTTTTGGGTCCCTTCTGATTTGTTTAGTGTATATTTTTCTGGGATCATTGTCACCATTTTGGCATTTTGTTCTCTCATTCATCTATTCTCCTCTGGACAAAATGACAAGACAGAAAAACTCACCTCAAAAAAAAAAAAAGAACAAGAGGCAGTACCGACTGCCAGGGACCTAATCAATACAGACATCAGTAAGATGTCAGAACTAGAGTTCAGAATGACGATTATAAAGATATTAGCTGGGCTTGAAAAAAGCATAGAAGATACTAGAGAATCCCTTTCTGTAGAAATAAAAGAACTAAAATCTAACCAAGTCAAAATCAAAAGGCTATTAATGAGGTGTAATCAAAAATGGAGGCTCTAACTGCTAGGATAAATGAGACAGAAGAGAGAATTAGTGATATAGAAGACCAAATGATGGAAAATAAAGAAGCTGAGAGAAAGAGAGATAAACAATTACTGGATCACGAGGGCAGAATTCATGAGATAAGTGATACCATAAAGTGAAACATTAGAATAGTTGGAATCCCAGAAGAAGAAGAAAGAGAGAGGGGGGCAGAAGGTATATTGGAGCAAATTATAGCAGAGAACTTCCCTAATTTGGGGAAGGAAACAAGCATCAAAATCCAGGAGACACATAGAACACCCCTCAAAATCAATAAAAATAGGTCAACACCCCAACATCTAATAGTAAAACTCACAAGTCTCAGAGACAAAGGGAAAATCCTGAAAGCAGTTCAGGACAAGAGATATGTAACCTATAATGGTAGAAACATTAGATTGGCAACAGACCTATCCACAGAGACCTGGCAGGCCAGAAAGGACTGGCAGGATATCTTCAGAGCACTAAATGAGAAAAATATGCAGCCGAGAATACTATATCCAGCTAGGCGATCATTGAAAATAGAAGGAGAGATAAAAAGGTTCCAGGACAAACAAAAACTAAAAGAATTTGCAAACACCAAGCCAGCCCTACAAGAAATATTGAAAGGAGTCCTCTAAGCAAAGAAAGAGCCTAAAGGTAACATAGACCAGAAAGGAACAGAGACGATATACAGTAACAGTCAACATACAGTCAATACAATGGCACTAAATTCATATCCTTCAATAGTTACCCTGAATATAAATGGGCTAAATGCCCCAATCAAAAGACACAGGGTATCAGATTGGATAAAAAAATAAGACCCATCGATATGCTGTCTGCAAGAGACTCATTTTAGACCCAAAGACACCTCCAGATTTAAAGTGAGGGGGTGGAAAACCATTTACCATGCTAATAGACATCAAAACAAAGCTGGGGTGGCAAACCTTATATTAGAAAAATTAGATTTTATTTTTTTTATTTTTTATTTATTCATGAGAGAGAAGGAAAGAGAGAGGCATAGGGAAAAGCAGGCTCCCCGCAGAGCAGGGAGCCCAGTGCAGGACTCGATCCCAAGACCCTGGGATCATGACCTGAGCTGAAGGCAAATGCTTAACCTACTGAGCCAAACAGGGGCCCAGAAAAATTAGATTTTAAACCGAGGATTAAAATAAGAGACGAGGAGGGACATTACATCATATGTAAAAGGTCTATCCAACAAGAAGATCTAACAATTGTAAATATCTATGCCCCTAATATGGGAGCAGCCAATTATATAAGCCAATTAATAACAAAAGCAAAGATACACATCAACAATAATAATAATAGCATGGGAATTTAACACCCCCCTCACTGAAATGGACAGATCATCTAAGCAAAAGATCAAAAGGAAAATAAAGACTTTAAATGACACACTGGACCAGATGAATTTCACAGATATATTCAGCAAATTCCATCCCAAAGCAACAGAATACACATTCTTCTCTAGTGCACATGGAACATTCTCCAGAATAGATCACATCCTGGGTCACAAATCAGGTCTCAACTGGTACCAAAAGATTGGTATCATTCCCTGCATATTTTTGGACCACAATGCTTTGAAACTAGAGCTCAATCACAAGAGGAAAGTTGGAAAGAACTCAACTACATGGAGGCTAAAGAGCATCCTACTAAAAAATGAATAGGTCAAAACCAGGAAATTAGAGAAGAATTTTAAAAAATTCATGGAAACCAATGAAAATGAAAACACAACTGTTCAAAATCTTTGGGATGCACTAAAGGCAGTCCTAAGACGAAAGTATATAGCAATACAAGCCTTTCTCAAGAAACAAGAAAGGTCTCAAATACACAACCTAACCCTACACCTAAAGGAGCTGGAGAAAGAACAACAAATAAAGCCTAAACCCAGCAGGAGAAGAGAAATAATAAAGATCAGAGCAGAAATCAGTGAAATAGAAACCAAGAGAATAGTAGAACAGATCAACAAAACTAGGAGCTCGTTCTTTAAAAGAATTAATAAGATTGATTAACCCCTGGCCAGACTTATCAAAAAAAAAAGAGAAACGACCCAAATAAATAAGATCATGAATGAAAGAGGAGGGATCACAACCAACACCAAAGAAATACAAACACTTATAAGAACATATTATGAGCAACTATATGCCAGCAAATTAGACAATCTGGAAGAAATGGATGCATTTCTAGAGAAGTATAAACTACCAAAACTGAACTAGGAAGAAAAAGAAAACCTGAACAGACCTATAACCACTAAGGAAATTGAAGCTGTAATCAAAAATCTCCCAACAAACAAAAGCCCAGGGCCAGATGGCTTCCCAGGGGAATTCTACCAAACATTCAAAGAAGAATTAATACCTATTCGTCTGAAACTGTTCCAAAAAATAGAAATGGAAAGAAAACTTCCAAACTCATTTTATGAGGCCAGCATTACCTTGAGCCCAAAACCAGACAAAGACCCCATCAAAAAGGAGAACTACAGACCAATATCCCTAATGAACATGGATGCCTAAATTCTCACCAAAATATGAGCCAATAGGATCCAACAGTACATTAAAAGGATTATTCATCACGACCAAGTGGGATTTATTCCTGGGCTGCAAGGTTGGTTTAACATCAGTAAATCAATCAATGTGATACAATACATTAATAAAAGAAAGAACAAGAACCATATGATCCTCTCAAGAGATGCAGAAAAAGCATTTGACAAAGTACAGCATCCTTTCTTGATTAAAATTCTTCAGAGTGTAGGGATAGAGGGTACATATCTCAATATCATAAAAGCCATCTATGAAATACCCACAGTGAATATCATTCTCAATGGGGAAACACTGAGAGCTTTCCCCCTAAGGTCAGGAACACGGCAGGGATGTCCACTATCACCACTGCTATTCAACATAGTATTAGAAGTCCTAGCCTCAGCAATCAGACAACAAAAAGAAATAAAAGGCATCTGAATCAGCAAAGAAGAAGTGAAACTCTCATTTTTTGCAGATGAAATACTTTATGTGGAAAACCCAAAAGACTCCACCTGAAAATTGTTAGAACTCATACAGGAATTCAGTCAAGTCGCAGGAGATAAAATCAATACACAGAAATCAGTGGCATTTCTATACACCAACAATAAGACAGAAGAAAGAGAAATTAGGGAGTCAATCCCATTTACAATTGTACCCAAAACTATAAGATACCTAGGAATAAATTTAACCAAAGAGGCAAAGAATTTGTACTCAGAAAACTATAGAATACTCATGAAAGAAATTCAGGAAGGCACAAAGAAATGGAAAAATGTTCCATGCTCATGGATTAGAAGAAAATATATTGTGAAAATGTCTATGCTACCTAGAGCAATCTACACATTTAATGCAATCCCTATCAAAATACCGAGTTTTTTCAACAAAATGGAACAAATAATCCTACAATTGTATGGAACCAGAAAAGACCCCAAATAGCCAGAGGAATATTGAAATATTATTGAATATTTAATATAGCTCTATTACAAAGCTGTCATCATCAAGACAGTATGGTACTGGCACAAAAACAGACCTTTAGATCAATGGAACCGAATAGAGAGCCCAGAAATGGACCCTCAACTCTATGGTCAACTAATCTTCGACAAAGCAGGAAAGAATGTCCAATGGAAAAAAGACAGTCTCTTCAACAAATGGTGTTGGGAAAATTGGACAGCCACATGCAGAAGAATGAAACTGGACCATTTCCTTACACCACACACAAAAATAGACTCAAAATGGACGAAAGACCTAAATGTGAGACAGGAACCCATCAAAATCCTTGAGGAGAACACAGGCAGCAACCTCTTCGACCTCAGCTGCCCCAACTTCTTCCTAGAAACATCGCCAAGGGCAAGGAAAGCAAGGGCAAAATGAACTATTGGGACTTCATCAAGATAAAAAGCTTTTGCACAGCAAAGGAAACAGTCAACAAAACCAAAAGACAACCGAAAGAATGGGAGAAGATATTTGCAAGTGACATATCAGATAAAGGGCTAGTATCCAAAATCTGTAAAGAACTTATCAAGCTCAACACCCAAAGAACAAAGAATCCAATCAAGAAATGGGCAGAAGACATGAACAGACATTTCTGCAAAGAAGACATCCAAATGGTCAAAAGACATGAAAAAGTGCTCAACATCACTCAGCATCAGGGAAATCCAAATCAAAATCTCAGTGAGATACCACCTTACACCAGTCTGAATGGCTAAAATTAACAAGTCTGGAAATGACAGATGTTGGCAAGGATGCAGAGAAAGGGAAACCCTCCTACACTGTTGGTGGGAATGCAAACTGGTGCAGCCACTCTGGAAAACAGTATGGAGGTTCCTCAAAAAGTTGAAAATAGAGCTACCCTACAACCCAGCAATTGCACTACTGGGTATTTAACCTAAAGATACAAATGTAGTGATCCGAAGGGGTACGTGCACCCCGATGTTTATAGCAGCAATGTCCACAATAGCTAAACTATGGAAAGAGCCTAGATGTCTATCAACAGATGAATGGATAAAGAAGATGTGGTGTATATATACAATGGAATATTATGCAGCCATCAAAAAAATGAAATCTTGCCATTTGCAATGACTTGGATGGAACTAGAGGGTATTAGGCTAAGGGAAATAAGGCAATCAGAGAAAGACAAGTATCATATGATCTCACTGATATGAGGAATTCGAGAAACAAGAGAGAGGGTCATAGGGGAAGCGAGGGAAAAATGAAACAAATGAAACCAGAGAGGGACACAAACCATAAGAGACTTTTAATCTCAGGAAATCAACTGAGGGTTGTTGAAGTGGAGGGGGGTGGGCGGGATGGGGTGGCTGTGTGATGGACATTGGGGAGGGTATGTACTATGGTGAGCGCTGTGAATTGTGTAATACTGATGAATCACAGACCTGTACCCCTGAAACAAATAATACATTATATGTTAATGAATAAAAAATAAAAGTGAATGTTGCTAATAAAAAAAAAAGATAAAAAGCTTCTGCATAGCAGAGGAAACAATCAACAGAACTAAAAGCAACTTACTGCATGGGAGAAAACATTTGCAAATGACATCTCTGATAAAGTGTTAGTATCTAAAATCCATAACAAACTTATCAAACTCAACACCCAAAAAGCAAATAATCCAGTCACAAAATGAGCAGAAGACATGAATAGATATTTTTCCAAAAAAGACATAGAGATGGCTAATAGACACATGAAAAGATGTTCAGTATCACTCATCATCAGTGAAACACAAATCAAAACTAGAGATATCACCTTATACCTGTCAGAATTGCTAAAATTAACAATACAGGAATCAACAGATGTTCGCAAGAATGCGGAGAAAGGAAATACTTTTACACTGTTAGCGGTAATGGAAATTGGTGCAGCCACTCTGGAAAACAGGATGGAGGTGCCTCAGAAAGTTAAAAATAGAGCTACCCTACAACCCAGCAATTGCACTACCAGGTATTTACCCAAAGGATACAAAAATAGTGATCTGAAGGGGTACATGCACCCCAATGTTTATAACAGCATTATCAACAACAGCCAAATAATTGAAAGAGCCCAAATGTCCATCAATTGATGAATGATAAAGAAGTTGTGGTACAAGGGGGGGAAATTGGAGGGGGAGACAAACCATGAGAGACTATGGACTCTGAGAAACAAACTGAGGGTTCTAGAGGGGAGGGGGTGGGAGGATGGGTTAGCCTGGTGATGGGTATTAAAGAGGGCACGCACTGCATGGAGCACTGGGTGTTATATGCAAACAATGAAGCGTAGAACACTACATCAAAAACTAATGATGTAATGTATGGTGATTAACATAACATAATAAAAAAACAGTTATGTTTGATGTTAACTATACTAGAATTAAAATTAAAAAAAAGTTGTGGTACATATATATACACAATGGAATTATTACTCAACCATAAAAGAGAATGAAATCTTGCCATTTGCCATGACGTGGATGGAGTTAGAGATTATTATATTAAGCGAAATAAGTCAGAGAAAGAAAAATACCACATGATTTCACTCACATGTGGAATTTAAGAAACAGAACAGATGAATATGTGGTTGGGGGGTGGGGGCAGGAAGAGAGAGAGGCAAACCAGAAAACAGACTCTCACCTATAGAGAACAAACAGGTTTGTTAGAGGGGGGGTGGGCTGAGGGATGGAGTAAATAGGTGATGGGTACTTAGGAGGGCACTTGTGATGAGCACTGGGTGTTGTATGTAAGTGCTGAATCACTAAATTCTACACCTGAAACTAACACTACACTGTTTGTTAACTAATCAGAATTTAAATTAAAACTTGAAAAAAGTTAAAAAAATAAAAATAAAGAATGGACAAAGGAGTGAATAGACTTTGAAAAAAAATTTTTGAGTATAGTTTGACAAACAATGTTACATTAGCTTTAGGTGTGTAACATAGTGATTCAACACCTCTATACACTGTGCTCACAAGTGCAGCTTCCTCTGTCACCGTACAATGCTATTACAAGGTCATTGACTATGTTCCCTCTGTTAGATCTTTTATTCCTGTGACTTATTCTAATGAAAACATACTGATGGCCAAGAAAAGGTACTGTTGGATCTTTTATTCCTGTGACTTATTCTAATGAAAACATACTGATGGCCAAGAAAAGGTACTCAACATCATTATTTATCAGGGAATGCAAATCAAAACCATAATGAGATATCACCTCATATGGGTTAGAATGGCTATTGCCCAAAAGACAAGAAATAACAAGTGTTGGTGAGGATGTGAAAAAAAGGAGACCCTTATGTACTATTGGTGGAAAGGTAAATTAGTGCAGACAGTGTGGAAAAGAATATGGAAATTTAGGAAAAGTTTAAAAATAAAACTCCCATATGATCAACAATTCTACTTTGGGGTATTTGTCCAATGAAAATGAAAATACTGCCTCAAAAAGATATATGTACTCCATGTTCATTACAATATACAATACCCAAGATATGGAAGCAATATAAGTGTCCATCACTGGATGAAAACACAAAGAAATAGTGGTATGCTTATACAATGGAATAGTATTCTGCCATAAAAAAGAAGAAAATCTTGCTACTTGCAACAACATGAAGAGATCTTGAGAGCAGTATGCTAAGTGAAATAGGTCAGACAGAGAAAGACAAATATTGTATGATCTCACTTATTTGTGTAATCTAAACAAAACAAAACCCTGATCTCATAGATATAGAGAAAAGACTGGTAATTGCCAGAGGTGGGGGTGGAGGTGGGAGTGGGGTAATGAGGAGGTACTATTCAAAAGATATAAAGGTTCAGCTATGCAAGAAGAATCAGGTCTACTTCTGTACAACACAGTGCCTATCATTCACAATACTGTATTATACTCCTAAAAACTATGTGTGAGGAGAGTAGATCTCATATTAAGTGTTCTAACCACAATAAACAAAAAAGACATTACCATCTTCATTTCTTTTAACATCTTCACTTTGAAAGAGTTATTTTCAGTTTCAATAGAACTAAAATTCCACCCAAATAAACTGTATGGTTGGTATTTCCATTCCCTTGACTTTTTAACTTTATAAAGTCTCAGATGGATAGGAATATATGTGTGTTATTTCCAAAGAAACTTTGAGCTTTTCCCTGTGATGACTTATAATTAATCTTTCATACATTTTAAACTTCATAGAGTTTTACAATTATATCACTGATGCAGTAAATTGCTTAAAGAAACAAGTATTCCATGATGCTAAATGAGATAAGTCAAAGAAAGACAAATACTTGTAATGATATCACTTATATGTAGAATCTAGAAAAGCCAAACTTATAAAAGCCCTTGGGCTGGAGGCTGGAAGGAATTGGGGAGATGTTGTTTAAGGATAAAAACTTGCAACGAGTAGATAAATAAGTCCCAGAGATCAAATGCACAGCATAGTTACCATAGACAACAATTCTGTATTATATACTTCAAATCTGCTAAGAGACTAGATTTTAATTATTCCCACCACAAAAAAGAAATGATAATTATGTGACATAATAGAGGTGTTGGCTGATGCTACCATAGTAATAATATTGCAATATATAAATGTATCAAAGCAACTTGTTATACACACTTTAAACTTATACAATGTAATATGTCAATTATATCTCAATAAAAATGATTTAAAAAGAAGCCAGCAGGCATCTAACTTAGATAAACCAGTGGTTTTAAAAAAAGACAGTGAAAAATCTACTACTGTATAACAAATGTATAAGAAAAAGAACATATTTAATATAGCATGTTTTGAATTTATGGTTTTTATTTTCAAATAAGGCTACCCCCAGTTTGAGAGCATACTTATAAGCACAAACAGTGTCAAGAGACTGAAAAAATAATTCAAATATATAATTTAAGTTGTAGGACTGTTGGCAGAATCGGAAATATCAAACACACAAACTCCCTGAATCACAAGGATACATAAGTTTTATGAAAAGAAAAAATTAACAGGATTAGTCTTTCTTCAAAAGCCCTATAGTGTGGTAATTCTGAGAAGCAGTTAAAATTACAATAAAAAATGACAAAAAAATTGTATCCCATGATATTAATATAATTATATTATAAAAGTTAAATTATCTTCTCACCTGTTCTGGGTTTGCTATGAAGTTTATGGCAGTATGGTGGCGATCATCTTCCTGTAATAAGCTGAAGGTAAACTGATAGTCAATCAAAAGGCTGTCTGTGGGGGGGGAAAAAAATACAATCCTGATATATACTTTCACAAACTGATAAACAAAAGTTAGGTGAAAACATATTGTATATGAGTATTAAAAATAATTATAATTAATTATTAGTGGCCCATTTAAGACTGGCAAAATATATATCTTTCTCATCAAGCAACAAAAAGCAAAATACAGATATGGAAGAAGTCCTAATTCTTTAAAAATTGTACTTATTACTTCTGTTGTCATTACAAAAGTTCTACAAACAGAATAGATATTCTGGAAACTACACAAAAGTAAAAAGAAACTAAAAAGTCATCCATAACCTCACAACTAGAGAAAAATACAGGCAACATTTTGGTGCATTTGATTCCAGCTAAAATTCTGTAGATAGAAAAATAGACAGGCAGACATTTTGGTACCCTACTTTCAAAAAACCAAAATTCCTTGAAAACATGAACTTTAATAGATATATAATGTTTCATCACATACTATAATGCATTTCTTTGTTCCTTTATTATTGTGGTAATTTTTACCTTTAGCAATTTTAAAATGACTCTGTGATAAACATCATTCTACAGAAGTAATTCATTAACAACTGACAAAAAGAAATCAGGGTAAATAATTTTTAATTTTGTTCATGTATAATGTTGAAACCAAGGTGAAATATTTGAGTGTTATATATCATGAGTAGCTTCATATGGTATACAAGAGTGAAGAATTACTCATTAATGGTAAACTGCCACCTTTACAAAAACATTTCAAATTATTTTAAATAGAGATGACTTCTGTTTTTCGGGTACATACCTTTCATGTTATGCCCTCAGCCATTAAACACTATTAAAATAAAAAGTAAAGATAGGAATAATAGCACTGAAATTATTGTTAAAATTATCAAGGCATCATTCTTTATGTTGCTTACTACATATACTTTATAAGATCCACCTTATATATTTCTCATACAATTTAGTGTAAGACAACATTTCATCTTTCTCAGAATTTATATGAGATAATGAGAATTATGCAATTGGTCATATTTCCGATTTTCATCTGACTGCCAGAAACTGCAGAGGTTAATTCAATAGGCCAGTATGTTCTAGGCACTGGAGACACAACAATAAATAATAAAAATTTCTCTCCTCACGCATTATATCCTACTGGATGGACATTAGAAATAAATAAATAACGTAAGTATACAGAATAACAGATGACAATAAGTGTTTTGGAGAATAATAAACCAGTGAAAAGGAGGGAAACTGCTGTCAAGGTAGGAGTGTGGTTGAAATTTTGAGACAGAACATTTAAAGATGAAAGATAGTAGGAATATAAGCCATGGAGTTTACTGAAGAAAACGTAATCCAGGCAGAAGAAACAAATATAAAACTCTCAAAAAAAGAGTAAGTTTTAACTATGAATCTTGTAAAAAACGATGTTGCAAGAAATAGGCCCAGGTGATGGTGGCGAGGGTACTAACAGTGGAGGTTACGAGAAGAGGTCAGATACTTGGAATGTACTTGGTAGATTCAACACACAGGATTAGCTGAGTAACTGGATGTAACATTTGAAAGAAAGAAAGGTTAAGCTTTTCTGACCCAAGACCACACAAAATGTCAGCATTAACTGAGATGAGTAAGAAGACTAGGTTTTATTTTGGGGGAATCGGAGGAAACATTAGGAGCCTAGTTTTGAAGAAGCAAAGGTTGAGTCACTTATTGAATTTCCAAGTGATACGCTGAATGGAGCTTAAGAGCTTGTTTAGTAGATAACAATTTGCAAATCATCAACATTTTAGATGAGATTTGAAACCCTGAAGCCAGGAAATCACCAGCTATAAACAGAGAAGAGGTGCAAGGGATAAGCCCTGAGGCATACCAATGTAAATAATCAGATCCTCAGGAGATGGAGATAGCAACCTATGAGATAGGAATAAAACCAGAATTTAGTGTCATGGGAGTTGGGTAAATATGTTGTTTAAAAAAGAGAGTAGTGATCATCGAGGTTAGTTCCAGCTGGCAGGGGTTCAGAGATAAGACTGCAAAACAGAGGAAAGGTTGTACCTATTCAAAATGAAGGAAAAATATGACTGAGGAAATGTAAGCACTTCAAAACTAGTTTCAAGAATCTGTCTGCATAATTCTATTTACTTTTTCCTAGCATGAAACGAAGTATTAAGAAGTCAGGAGGTTGGGGCGCCTGGGTGGCTCAGTCGTTAAGCGTCTGCCTTCGGCTCAGGTCATGATCCCAGGGTCCTGGGATCGAGCCCCGCATCGGGCTCCCTGCTCCACGGGAGGCCTGCTTCTCCCTCTCCCACTCCCCTTGCTTGTGTTCCCTCTCTCGCTGTGTCTCTCTCTGTCAAATAAATAAATAAAATCTTTAAAAAAAAAAAAAAAAGAAGTCAGGAGGTAAGGACTGGTAACAAGGGACACCTCACAGCTATGAGCAGAGGCCGCAGTGCCCCAAGCCTGCAGACATTCTTCTGCCTTTACGGACTCTAGGCCTGTGCCACGATCATGTCCCATCAAATTCTTGGCTGGGCATTCAACTTTGATTTTACTATTCTTTTTATTTATTAGATTTGGAAGTACAAGATCAGCACAACATATCATTATATATGCTAATGACCAATCCTAATGTCACTTGGGCTAAAAAAATAAGTCTGAATCCTGTGGAACAGAATTACTAGGAGTATTACTCAATTCAAGTGATTAATAAGAGTACCTGTCAGTGAATGTTAATTACTAAAAACTGAAGAAAGTTTGTGGTCCTAACAAAATGATTTCTTTTAAAGCTGCTTAGAATCAAAGTCCTCCAGAAGCCAACTGTGCAATTTTCCACTTAACCTGGATATGATCTATTTCTCCCCACACCAGTTTCAAACATCATGTTGGTATATTTTTAGGAGGGTCACAAATGAATAATTACCTGGCACTAAAAACATGTATCTCAATGCTGAAACTCACTCCGAACTTCTTAGGTAAATACAGTACAGGACATAAAACATTAAAACGTAAGATAAGTATCAAGTTTATGCAAATATATGTAATTTGAAAATAAGATTTGTACTATTTTAATGAACCACTTCCTTATGGTATACAATGGAAAGTCCTGTTTGACTAGTCAACTCAGTTTATTGCATTATCCATAACTAAGGAGTAACGACAAAGTAGCAGGAGGAATAAGTGTGATCAAGAGAGGTGAGAAAACTACTTCTTTTACATTCCATTATACTTAACATACAGTGTTAGTTTCAGGTGTACAATATAGTAATTCAACAGCTCTATACATGACTCAGTGCTCATCAAGCTAAGCGTACTCTTAATCCGTTATACTTATTCCAACCCCCACCACCCCCCCCCACTGGTAACAATCAGTCTGTTGGTTCTCTATAGTTAAGAGTCTGTTTCTTGGTTTGTCTCCTTTTTTTTTTTAGTTTGTCTTCTTTATTTTTCCTTTGTTCATTTGTTTTATTTCTCAAATTCCACACGAGTGAAATTATATGGTATTTGTCTTTCTTTTGCTGACTTATTTCACTTAGTATTATACTCTCCAGATCCATCCATGTTGTTGCAAATGACAAGATTTCATTCCTTTTTATGGTATATGTGCACATAATATGCCATTGTGCACATATACCACAGTATTATCCATCCATCTATCAATGGACACTTGGGCTGCTTCCATACTTTGGCTATTGTAAATAATGCTGCAATAAATACAGGGATGCATATATCTTTTTGAATTAGTGCTTTCATATTCTTTGGGTAAATACCCAGAAGCAGAATTACTGGATCATATGGTACTTCAATTTTTATATTTTGAGGTACCTCCATACTGTTTTCCACATTGGCTACACTAGTTTGCATTCACACCAACAGTGCACGTCCTTGAGTAGGTAAAAGGCAATGAGCTCGGAACTGAAGGGATGGCCCAGTGGTTCATTCCCTAGGTTTGTGAAGTTTTTGTTTGTTGGTTGTTTTGCTTCCTATGTATCCCCACCCCAGTGCTAGAGCAGCTACAATCTGGAAACAACAAGTTCATACCAAAAAAAAAAAAAAAAAAGTACTAGGAAAATCCTGCTGCTGAGACTGTATGTTGGGTGGAGCCCTGTAAACCATGTTCATCTTGCACTAAGGTGGGCAGAGTTGGAGACTGCATTGCTGCAGGAAATACAGCAAAGTGTTAAGTTTTACTAAACCTCAGTAACATACACAACTTTCAAATGATATTATATATACTACAAAAGGATATATAATATATATAAAAGTACATGCACTATACTTTTCAGCGTATTTTAAATTTTCATAATTTAAAAAGTGTAAACTGTACACTGTATGTTTAAATATATTACTGGCTAGAAACAATTATTTGAAAACTTTGTGAATAGAAAAATACCAAAGGGATATATGTCACAACTTGAAGAAACCATAAACCCTATATAAATGAATCCTCTGATTTTACAGACTGAGCCCTGAAGTTTGGAACAACTGTAAATGATACAACCAACTCTTAAATATTTTGGCTAACAATCAGGAATCTCTGATAATTCGGGGAAAATTAGAAGTTTGCAATTAATTTCACAACTGTACCTAAAAATGAAGCCTACAAATATGGGTAAAACAGATGTAAAAAATAATCACTCTTCTTTACAGTTCTTTCACTTTTTGTATGAACATGGTAGAACTTAATGTGAATATGAAACTGTTCATAATTCTGGCTGCAAATTCTAATTGTATAGATTGTTTTTAAAAGCATTAAGACCTGCAGTGTCACAGAGCACTGTGAATTGTGTAAGACTGTTGAATCACAGACCTGTACCTCTGAAACAAATAATACATTATATGTTTAAAAAAAGAAGAAGAAGAGGAAGATAGTGGGAAGGGAAAAATGAAGGGGGGGAAATCGGACAGGGAGACGAACCATGAGAGACTGTGGACTCTGAGAAACAAACTGAGGGTTCTAGAGGGGAGGGGGGTGGGGGGGATGCATTAGCCTGGTGATGGGTATTAAGGAGGGCATGTATTGCATGGAGCACTGGGTGTTATACGCAAACAATGAATCATGGAACACTACATCAAAAACTAATGATGTAATGTACGGTGATTAACATAACATAATAAAATAGAAAAAAAAAAAAAGATCTGCAGTGTCCATCCAATATACGAGCCACTATCCATATTAACTATTGGGCACTTGAAATGTGGTTAATTAATTTATTTTTCATTTATTTATTTGACAGAGAGAGAGCACAAGCAGGGGGAGCGGTAGTCAGAGGGAGAAGCAGGCTCCCCACTGAGCAGGGAGCCCGATGCAGGACTCTATCCCAGGACCCCGGGATCATGACCTGAGCTGAAGGCAGTCACTTAACTGACTGAGCCACCCAGGTGCCCCTAATTGTATAGATTTTAAAAAGTGAAAACAAAAAGAAAAAAAGTTGACATCTTTTATCTTGTTAGTTTGACTTGAATAATGAGAAAGAAAAATATCTATTTGTGAACATAGAGTATATATCTTATTATATATATAAGTATATATAATAATTTAACATGAGTAAACTGTCTAATCATTTAAAAATATCTACTTGGTATGCATCAAAGGAAAAGGAAAATCTAAAAAATGCCACAAAATTAAAGATGAAAGATGAGATAATAACACTGAAGACCACAATAAAAAGGAGCTAAATAAACTAAAATTGTAAAAAAATACAGAACCAAAATGTAATAAAATAATGGTAAAATTAAACATAATAACAGAATCAGAAAATAAAATAATTAAAACAATATAAGACTGAATCAGTGCTATGTATGTCAAATCTGAAAAAGCCTCCCAGAATAGAACAGAGATGAACATCACTCAAGAGGAGTAATAGGCATAGAAATGTTCAATATATGCATGACTAATGTTGTTAAAGAAGACATCATAACAAATTGAAAAAGTACATATGATATATACATATTATATACATATATGTTATATGATAGAAAAGATCTGTTGAAGACTGAAACCTAAATACTGAAATACCTTGTATAAAAAATAAAAAGAATCCATCATTATTCATAATAGCCCAAAAGTAAAAACAACCCAAATGTCCATCAGTTGGTAAATGGTAAAAAAAAATGCAATATGCCCACACATTGGAATATTATTTTGCCATTAAAAGGAATGAAGTACTGATACTCAGTATAACATGAATGACTCTTGAAACATGATAAATAAAAGAAGTAAGTCACAAAAGACCATACATTCCACAATATCATTTATATATATATCAGAGTAGACAAATCCATAGAGACAGAAAGAAGATTGTTAGGGTTTGGGGGAAGAAAGAATGAGGATTGACTGTTATATATGTACTGGTTTCTCTTAGGAGTGATGAAAATGTTCTAAAATTAGATTATGGTGATGGTCACACAACTTTCCAGATATACTAAAAGACACTGAATTGTACACTTTAAAAAGAGTGAGATTTGAAGTATATGAATTATATCCCAATAAAGCTGTTATTTAAAAAATATACTGACATCTGAGCATGTTCCTGTGTACAGGCATGTGGGAACACGCACACACACATTCACATGGGCAAATGAGTTATTTACAAAGGAAGATGAAGCAAGATGACGAGTGTTCTTAAGTAACAATATATATCAAAAGAAAAGGAACTGGAGCAATATTTATGGAATATGTATACTCAGCCATGCTGTCTACACAGAAAAACAACATAGTGATAAATTTCAGGTAAGCAAATGTCCTAGAAGGACATGATCTATATAATCTCCTGAAAAAAAAATTATTCATCACATTCTACAACTAAGAGACAAATACAAATAAGGAAACAGCATAAAAAAAAAGGTCTGGTAGAAAGGACTGGCATGATATATTCAGAGCACTAAATGAGAAAAATATGCAGCCAAGAATACTATATCCAGCTAGGCTATCATTGAAAATAGAAGGAGAGATAAAGAGCTTCCAGGACAAACAAAAACTAAAGGAATTTGCAAACACGAAACCAGCCCCACAAGAAATCATGAAAGGGGTCCTCTAAGCAAAGAGAGACCCTAAAAGCAACATAACCCGAAAGGAACACAGACAATATACAGTAACAGTCACCTTACAGGCAATACAATGGCACTAAATTCCTATCTTTCAATAGTTACCCTGAATGTAAATGGGCTAAATGCCCCAATCAAAAGACACAGGCTATCAGATTGGATTAAAAAACAAGACCCATCGATATGCTGTCTGCAAGAGACTCATTTTAGACCCAAAGACAACCCCAGATTGAAAGTGAGGGGGTGGAAAACCATTTACCATGCTAATGGACACCAAAAAAACCTGGGGTGGCAATCCTTATATCAGACAAATTAGAGTTTAAACCAAAGACTGTAATAAGAGATGAGGAAGGACACTATATCCTACTTAAAGGGTCTATCCAACAAGAAGATCTAACAATTGTAAATATCTATGCCCCTAACACAGGAGCAGGAATTATATAAGGCAATTAATAACAAAAGCGAAGAAACACATTCACAACAATACAATAATAGTGGGGGACTTTAACACCCCCCTCACTGAAATGGACAGATTGTCTAAGCAAAAGATCAACAAGGAAATAAAGACTTTAAATGACACACTGGACCAAATGGACTTCACAAACATATTCAGAACATTCCATCCCAAAGTAACAGAATACACATTCTTCTCTAGTGCCCATGGAACATTCTTCAGAATCGATCACATCCTAGGCCATAAATCAGGTCTCAACCAGTACCAAAAGACTGGGATCATTCCCTGCCTATTTTCAGACCACAATGCTTTGAAACTAGAACTCAATCACAAGAGGAAAGTCAGAAAGAACTCAACTACATGGAGGCTAAAGAGCATCCTACTGAAGAATGAATGGGTCAACCAGGAAATTAAAGAAGAATTTAAAAAATTCATGGAAACCAATGAAAATGAAAACACAACTGTTCAAAATCTTTGGGATGCAGCAAAGGCAGTCCTAAGAGGAAAGTATATAGCAATACAAGCCTTTCTCAAGAAACAAGAAAGGTCTCAAATACACAACCTAACCCTACACCTAAAGGAGCTGGAGAAAGAACAGCAAATAAAGCCTAAACCCAGCAGGAGAAGAGAAATAATAAAGATCAGAGCAGAAATCAATGAAATAGAAACTAAAAGAACAGTAGAACAGATCAACGAAACTAGGAGCTGCTTCCTTGAAAGAATTAACAAGATTGATAAACCCCTGGCCAGACTTATCAAAAACAAAAGAGAAATGACCCAAATCAACAAAATCATGAATGAAAGAGGAGAGATCACAACCAACACCACAGAAATACAAACAATTATAAGAACATATTATGAGCAACTCTATGCCAGCAAATTAGATAACCTGGAAGAAATGGATGCATTCCTAGAGATGTATCAACTACCAAAACTGAACCAGAAAGAAATAGAAAACCTGAACAGACCTATAACCACTAAGGAAATTGAAGCAGTCATCAAAAATCTCCCAAAAAACAAAAGCCCAGGGCCAGATGGCTTCCCAGGGGAATTCTACCAAACATTCAAAGAAGAATTAATACCTATTCGTCTGAAACTGTTCCAAAAAATAGAAATGGAAGGAAAACTTCCAAACTCATTTTATGAGGCCACCATTACCTTGATCCCAAAACCAGACAAAGACCCCATCAAAAAGGAGAATTACAGACCAATATTCCTGATGAACATGGATGCAAAAATTCTCAACAAAATGCTAGCCAATAGGATCCAACAGTACATTAAAAGGATTATTCATCACGACCAAGTGGGATTTATTCCTGGGCTGCAAGGTTGGTTCAACATCTGCAAATCAATCAACGTGATACAATACATTAACAAAAGAAAGAACAAGAATCATATGATTCTCTCAATAGATGCAGAAAAAGCATTTGACAAAGTACAGCATCCTTTCTTGATCAAAACTCTTCAGAGTATAGGCATAGAGGGTACATACCTCAATATCATAAAAGCCATCTATGAAAAACCTACAGCGAATATCATTCTCAATGGGCAAAAACTGAGAGCTTTCCCCCTAAGGTCAGGAACACGGCAGGGATGTCCACTATCACCACTGCTATTCAACATAGTATTAGAAGTCCTAGCCACAGCAATCAGACAACAAAAAGAAATCAAAGGCATCCAAATCGGCAAAGAAGTCAAACTCTCACTCTTTGCAGATGATATGAATCATCTTTATGTGGAAAACCCCAAAGACTCCACCCCAAAACTGCTAGAACTCATACAGGAATTCAGTCAAGTGGCAGGATATAAAATCAATGCACAGAAGTCAGTGGCATTCCTATATACCAACAAGACAGAAGAAAGAGAAATTAGGGAGTCAATCCCATTTACAATTACACCCAAAACCATAAGATACCTAGGAATAAATCTAACCAAAGACACAAAGGATCTGTACTCAGAAAACTATAAAATACTCATGACAGAAATTGAGGAAGACACAAAGAAATGGAAAACTGTTCCATGCTCATGGATTGGAAGAACAAATATTGTGAAGATGTCAATGCTACCTAGAGCAATCTACACATTCAATGCAATCCCCATCAAAATACCATCCACTTTTTTCAAAGAAATGGAACAAATAATCCTAAATTTGTATGGAACCAGAAAAGACCCCGAATAGCCAGAGGAATGTTGAAAAAGAAAAGCAAACCTGGTGGCATCACAATTCCAGACTTCAAACTCTATTACAAAGCTGTCATCATCAAGACAGTATGGTACTGGCACAAAAACAGACACATAGATCAATGGAACAGAATAGAGAGCCCAGAAATGAACCTTCAACTCTATGGTCAACTCATCTTTGACAAAGCAGGAAAGAATGTCCAATGGAAAAAAGACAGTCTCTTCAACAAATGGTGTTGGGAAAATTGATCAGCCACATGCAGAAGAATGAAACTGGACCATTTCCTCATACCACACACAAAAATAGACTCAAAATGGTTGAAAGACCTCAATGTGACACAGGAGTCCATCAAAATCCTAAAGGAGAACACAGGCAGCAACCTCTTCGACCTCAGCCACAACAACTTCTTCCTAGAAACATCGCCAAAGGCAAGGGAAGCAAGGACAAAAATGAACTATTGGGACTTCATCAAGATAAAAAGCTTTTGCAAAGCAAAGGAAACAGTCAACAAAACCAAAAGACAACCGAAAGAATGGGAGAAGATACTTGCAAATGACATATCAGATAAAGGGCTAGTATCCAAAATCTATAAAGAACTTATCAAACTCAACACCCAAAGAACAAAGAATCCAATCAAGAAATGGGCAGAAGACAGGAACAGACATTTTTCCAAAGAAGACATCCAAATGGCCAACAGACACATGAAAAAGTGCTCAATATCGCTTGGCATCAAGGAAATCCAAATCAAAACCTCAATGAGATACCACCTCACACCAGTCAGAATGGCTAAAATTAACAAGTCAGGAAATGACAGATATTGGCAGGGATGCGGAGAAAGGGGAACCCTCCTACACTGTTGGTGGGAATGCAAGCTGGTGCAGCCACTCTGCAAAACAGTATGGAGGCTCCTCAAAAAGTTGAAAATAGAGCTACCCTACAATCCAGCAATTGCACTACTGGGTATTTACCCCAAAGATACAAAAGTAGGGATCCGAAAGGGTACGTGCACCCCGATGTTTATAGCAGCAATGTCCACAATAGCCAAACTGTGGAAAGAGCCAAGATGTCCATCAACAGATGAATAGATAAAGAAGATGTGGTATATATATACAATGGAATACTATGCAGCCATCAGAAGGAATGAGATCTTGCCATTTGCAACGACATGGTTGGAACTGGAGGGTATTATGCTGAGCGAAATAAGTCAAACAGAGAAAGACATGTATCATATGACCTCACTGATATGAGGAATTCTTAATCTCAGGAAACAAACTGAGGGTTGCTGGAGTGGGGGGTGGGGTGGGAGGGATGGGGTGGCTGGGTGATAGACATTGGGGATGGTGTGTGCTACGGTGAGTGCTGTGAATTGTGCATGACTGTTGAATCTCAGTTCTGTACCTCTGAAACAAATAATGCAATATATGTTAAGAAAAAAAAAGAAGATAGCGGGAGGGGAAGATTGAAGGGGGGAAATTGGAGGGGTAGACGAACCATGAGAGATGATGGACTCTGAAAAACAAACTGAGGGTTCTAGAGGGGAGGGGGGTGGGAGGATGGGTTAGCCTGGTGATGGGTATTGAGGAGGGCATGTTCTGCATGGAGCACTGGGTGTTATGCACAAACAATGAATCATGGAACACTACATCTAAAACTAATGATGTAATATATGGGGATTAACATAATAAAAAAATTTTTTAAAAAAAGGTCTGGCAGTGAATAGATGACAGATTTCAAGTTAGAATAAAAGAAGAAAACAAAGTTATCTTTTTATGTCTAAAATCAGATCGTTTACCAAGAAATATAAAACAACTAAAATAATAAACAAGTTTAGTATATAGTCAGATATAATATAAAAATATAAGCACCAGGGTGCCTGGCTGGCTCAGTCACTGGCACATGCAACTCTTTGATCTCAGGGTTGTGAGTTCAAGCCCCACACTGGATATAGAAATTACTTAAAAGTAAAATCTTAAAAAATATATATATAAGCATCTACAATTCTTACTTTGGGGCTACTATACTACTTTGGTGATTATGCTTATCTCTCCACAAAAAAAAAAAAAAAACCCACATTGCATTAATAACAACTACACAGTTAGCCCTAATACCTGAGATCTCCAGACTCTTAAGATTTTTTTTAAATATTTTATTTCTTTATTTGTCCGAGAGAGAGAGAGAGAGAGCACAAGCAGAGGAAGCAGAAGGCAGAGGGAGAGGGAGAGATAGGCTCCCCATAGATCAGGGAACCCCATATGTGGCTCAATCCCAGGACCATGGGATCATGACTTGAGCCGAAAGTAGACACTTAACCATTGAGCCACCCAGGCACCCCTCCAGACTCTTTTAAATCCATACTTTTTGCTTATAATAAAGCTGTCCTGGGAGTATAGAGCATTTGAGTTCTCTAAGTCCTTTTAAAAGTTGAAAACAAAAAATTAATGCATAATTAAAGTATGTGTGGAAATTGAAACTAAGGCTCATGTCAAGAGGGATAATAACAGAAAGACAATGAGGCAAGTGAAAAAGTAGAAAGTGGATAAAATTTTAAATGGAGTGCACAGGATTTCTATGAAAGGCAGAACAAGGAAGGTGGAATAATGCTTCAGAGGAGATGAAATTTTTGAACAGTTATAGAAAAGCAATTATTTGTCAATGTCAAAGGGACCAAGGCAGATGCTATTCCCATGTCTAGATTCTAAGGTGTCAACATTAGGAAAGAAAAAACAGTCAACTCTTCCTTTAGGGGACAGCTAGGTTTCAGGATACAGTAAGTTTCAGTTACAACAAGATAGTGAAATTCCATAATACTCTCGAGTATTATGCTAAGCTAAATAAGTCAGAGAAAGAAAAATACCATATGATTTCACTCATATGTGGAATTTAAGAAACAAAACAAACAACCAAAGGGGAAAAAAAAAGAGAGGCAAACCAAGAAATAGACTCTTAACTACAGAGAACAAACTGATAGTTACCAGAGGGGAGATGGGTGGGGGGATGGGTTACATAGGTGATGGAGATTAAGGAGTGCATTTGTTGGGATGAACACCAGGTGTTCTATGGAAGCGTTGAATCACTATATTGTACACTGTGTGTTAACTAACTGGAATTTAAGTAAAAGCATTTAAAAAAAAGATAGTAGAGTTGAAGAAGAAGGGGATGAGGAGGAGGAAGAAGAAGAGGAAGAAGGAGGAGGAAGAATATACTTGGTGATTTAATTTTAAAATATTTTTTTAAAAAAAGGAAAGAAAGAAAGAAAAACACCCCAGAACCAAATGAGCATACTTAGCTCCCGTATGTTGGTTTCTAAATACCATTCTCCAATTATCAGAAACCATGGCTTCCTGGAATAATGGTTGATTCCAGAGCAAAGGCAGGAAAAGTACAAGGTAAGTCTGAAATATCTTGTAGTACAAGAAAATAAGAAAATACTCAGAAAATGATGGAGTCATGCCAAAAAGAAGAAGAAGCCGATTTGAGGGTATTCCTAATAGCCAAATCTAGAGCAGTTTCAGTTATAAAATAGATAAAGATAGTAACTTATTATAAGCTATAAAATATATATCCATGAGGCAATACTGATATAAACAAATAACTGAATAAACAAATAAATGAGGGGAAAGGAACAACTCTTCATTATAGTTAATAAATGCAGAAGAAATAACAGAATAGAAAATCACCATTTGGCAAGTACATTAATAACTCTTTCAGGTAAGAATTATCAATGTATATTAAAAATAGTGGGTGACAGTATGAATGATAAATAGGATATTTACACAATCTCAAAGAATCTCCTCTAAAATACTCATTAAATATAAAAAGAAACAGTAACTTTAGAGTGAACAAAGTGGCACCTACCACAGAGTAACAGCTGATCAAAGATAATAACGTCAGTGGTGGAAAAAATTGGTATCATATGCTTCCCGATAGTATACACTGAGAAAGACACACATCACTTCTGTGCTATTCTTACTAAAAATGCACAACCTGAATTTAACCATGCAAAAACATCAGACAAATCCAAAGTGGGGGCTATACTATAAATATCTGTCCAACACTTTCCAAGGTCAAGGTCACAAAGAAATATTTATAAATATATGTAAGTCTGTAATTATTTCACACTGAAAATTTTAAAAGAACTGTTTAAAAAGCTGCATATATGTCCTCCAGTTTCATCCATGACACATATTGCAAGATTTCCATTCATCGGTCAATGGACATTTAAGCTGTTTTCACATATTGGCTATTTTGAATAGTGCTGCAATGAACATTGGCGTGCTATTATCTCTTTGAGATCCTGATTTTAATTCTTTTGGATAAATACTCAGAAGTAAAACTGCTGGACTTAAGTGAAATAAACCAGTCACAGAAGGATAAATAGTCCATGATTCTACTTGTGTAAGGTCTCTAAAATAGTTAAACTTATAAATCAGAGAGTAGCATGGTGGTTGCCAGGGACGGGGGGGGGGGTTAACAGAGGATAACTAAATAAGAGACATAAAGTGTCAATTATGCAAAATAAATAAGTTCTAGAGATTTGTTCTACAGCACTGTCCCTATAAAAATTACCAGTAGTAGGTAGGTGTTGTACACCTAAAATATTTTTAAGAGGGTAGATTTCATGTTAAAAATAAAATGAGCTAAATTTAATTTTTTAAAACTGCCAATATGAAAAAAATGATGAATAAAATTATCTTAAAACTATAGTACACTGATAGTTACAAGAGAACAAAATAATGGCATACATAAAGATATTAAGGATAAATTAAAGAATAAAAAATAATAATAGCAATAATTAAAGAATAATTTTGAGAAATATTTCCTTTGTGATATATTAGTTTCCTACTGCTGTTGTAACCATTGACCACAAACTCAGTGGCTTAAACAACATGAATCTATTCTCACAGTTCTGGAAGTCTGATGAAGTCCAAATGAACCTTACAAAGTAAAAGGAAGGTGTTAGGTATGGTTTCTTCTGGGGGCACTCAAAGAGAATTCATTTCCTTGCCTTTTCCAGCTTCTAAAGATTGCTCATTCCTGGGCTCACGGCCTCGTCCTCTTTCCGACCTCTTGTTTCCATGATCACATCTCCCACTGCTGTAGTCAAATCTCCCTTGGCCCCCTTTCATAAGAACACTTGGGATTATATTGGATCTACAAGGACAATCTCCCCATCTCAAAAACTGTCAATTTAATCATATCTGCAAATTCCCTTTTGCCATTTAAGGTAATATATTCACAACTTTTAGGGATTAGGATGTGTACATCTTTGGGGGAAAGAGGGCATTATTCAGCCTACCACAGTGTCGGTTCATAAGTAAATGACTGCAGAAATGTCTAATACAATGTTAGCAATAGTCTTCCCTAGGTAGAAGAATTATCAGCAATTTTAATTTGTCTTTTTGTCTCTGTTCTAGAATGAACATGCATCACTTCCATAATTGGGCCAAAAAAGATTTTTAAAAGGGGTGCTCAAAAGACTTTTTTCTTTTGATCCTTGATCTTTAACACATCTTTCAAATGATTTACACTATGCATTAAGTAATTAGATTTATATAGTTACATTTCTGTCCAAAAAATGGCATATCTCATTTCTAATTCACTTACTTCTTAGATATAGGCCAAAAAAACCATGTAAAATAATCAGTCTCTCTTGTTAGTCTTCTATGACTACAGCAAACCAAGGGTTGAGTTGCAACATGCAGCAGCAGATTTTTTTGGGTAGTTCAGTCAGTACTGGACTAGCAGTCATGGAAGAAAAAAAGTGGCTGCTATTTACTACAATGAATAACGTGTTATATACAAAATTAAGTTTGAATAAAATGAATAAAACACAGCACCATAAAAGAAGTTTATGCAAACAAAATATCAAGTGAAGACTTTAACATGTACAAAATATTTAAAGAGGTCAGATATTACACCAAACTAATGATTAATTGGAAATGATGATTAAAAATGTAAATGCTACAACAAAAGACTCTTTGAAACAGAACCTGGACTATAAAGAAAGTTTCTGAGGACATTATATATGCGAGGTGATGAAAGCAAATAATGAGTATCTGTTGTAGTCTTTCTTTCTTTCTTTTTTTTTTTTTTTTAAAGATTTTTTATTTATTTATCTGAGAGAGAGAATGGGAGACAGAGAGCATGAGAGGGAGGAGGGTCAGAGGGAGAAGCAGACTCCCCGCCGAGCAGGGAGCCCGATGCGGGACTCGATCCCGGGACTCCAGGATCATGACCCGAGCCGAAGGCAGTTGCTTAACCAACTGAGCCACCCAGGCGCCCCTGTTGTAGTCTTTCAACAAAAGCTACATGCAATAAAGTACTTTCTAAGAAAATAATAATCAGTGATAAAAATCATCAAAATATATGTTGGAAATATCTATATATTTGAGATGCAAGAAGGCAAACATCAGGATGACAAATGAAATTGATCTTGATTTGTATACGATATATCAATGATTCTGTTCATACAAATTTCAGCTCATTTGGGAACCAGAATAATTATTATATAAATTTGAATTGTCTCAGAAATTTTTAATTTGAATATTTTGAGAAAGGAACTGAGGCTTTATGATTTGCTTTTTCACCATTAATACTGTATTTCACTTTTAATTGAGCATTACCCACAATATTTAAGGAGATCACAATTGTAGACTCCCATTCACCAACTGGGTTATATTACATAGATTAACAAACCTCAGTGGCATTCGATGACACAGTGGGGATAAAACTGCCTATCTCATTGGATTACTATATGGGTTAAACATAATTGTGCCAGTGTGTATTTGGCTTAGAGAAAACTGTCATAAAATAAAGACATTCAATAAATGTTATTTCACTTTTCTTATTTACTATATTGGCTCTGAATGAATTCTAAAAAAATTCAAAATCAAACAGATTCTCATATGTGTATTTATATATAATTACATATTTGTTAATAAATATATGAGTTCATGATCATATATATTTGGTTCTATGTAGTTTCACTATAATCATCTTTGCCACAAGCATATTTGTTGCACAAATAATTGGCCATAAGACAATTTTGCCATAAAAGATAAAAAATAACTGGTGAGTTTGGTTTGACAGATTTTTGGTTTCATCACCTGTTTGATTTCTCCATTGATGCAGTGCTCCCATTTTTATACTATATAAATCTTAGCCCTCGTAATGGTCCACACAGTGGCACAGAGTTCTGAACCCGCATTTCCCGCAGAACTTTGGAAAGTCTATCTATCAATGGACGCGTGACAAGATGGCAAGAACAAATAACAGTGCAGAATGCTTTCACAACTCAATACAAAGCCCTGTTGCATACTAGTATTTGGAAACTGATATCCCTCCTAATGAAGGAAAAAAATTTAGCAAAAAAAGAAAAAATATGATGCTAAATGAGGAAACAAATCAACAAGCAAGAAAAAAATGTATAATAGAATGAATAAAAGATTTTGAAAACAAGTTCTTAGGTACAACCATCAAAATAAAATCAGTTATTTGTACAGTATTGCCATGAATCCTCACACATTTTAAATGTATTCAAATATTTTGTATTTCACAATAAATAATTTTTAATTTTGTTAAACATTTTCATGTTTCATTATGTCCTTCTTAATGAATGACCCTCTTTAATTTTTTGTGGTTTTATCTTTTACGGCAAAATTGACTTACAGCCAATTAGTTACGTGATGAAAATGCTTGGAGCAAAGATGTTTAGGAGGAAAATATCAGACACATATATTCAGCCATCCTGAGGGGTCAGAAAAGGATGCACATAGATGGACAAAAATATTAAGGATTCGAAATATGTCTTAAACAATAGCATTTGTATAAATACATGTTTGCCAACTTAGACATCAGTTTAGTAAATGATAGAATTTGTGTGAATATAAGTCTTACTGTTTCACATTTTTACATGTAGCTCCAGAAATAGGTCTCAGAAAATGAACTAAAATCCTTTCTTTCATGTTCTCTTGCCCTCACCAAGCTGTTTGACACATTGCAAGCAGACCGATTATTTTAAAAGTAAAATTTAACATTTTAGTCTCCTCAGAACACCCTTCAGTGGCTCCCATTTTGTTACAATAAAGGCCAAAATCCTCTCATGTTCGATAAAGCACTGCATGCTTTGGATCCTGCAAATCTCACACACCTCATCTCTTGCCTCTCTTCACCTGGTTCTATGTGTTTCCCACATGCCATGGTCTTTCCAGCCACAGACAACTTTTGTGCATTCTGCCCCTCTGATTGCCCTCCATTCTCACATCCACACCACTCCACTATCAAGTCATCTGCACATCAAAGCTCCCTCTTCTCTTGCCTGACCCATTCCTACTCCCTATCCCACAGATTAGGTCAGTTTCTCTTATAATATATTCCCAAGGCATCTATAATTCTCATTCAGAGTTCTTATGACAATTATATATCTAGGTAATTATATAACAGGTATAATATCTATTTTCCCTGCTAGTTAATAAGCATCAATGGAGCAGAACCCATTTTGTTCACAGTAATATCCCCAGAGTCCAACAAAGTAGTTAGTCAATAAATACATGTTCAATGAATAAAGAAAAGTGAGTCAATTCCAATAACTGACAGTCTCTCGAAACTCTAACAGTGTAACTCTTCAGTAAGTAAATTAAGGAGAAAAAAGCTGCCACTCTTGTGAGTGTTAAAAGAAATAATTAATGTTAAATTGTTTTCTACATAATAAATATTCAATAGATACTAGTTTTTCATTGCTTGCTGAACAGCATTATCCATGCTTACAATTATTAATTAAAATATTCTATTGAGCTTGGAACATTTAGAATAATTCCAAAGATAAAATTTGAAAGTTGAACATTTGCTAGATATAATTTCAGAGAAAAAACACAGAAATTTAGTTATTAATCAAACTCTGAAAATGACTGATTCTGTGGCCTAGGATATACACTCGTTGGTTCTTACTTTTTTCATCAATGAATAAAAGAAGATTGAGAGTACCCCTGAAACAAATAATGCATTATGTGTTAATTTAGAGAAAAAAAAAAAGAAGATTGATGATGATTCCCAATGCCTACACATCACTGATTCTAATTTAGGGGTCTCCATATAATATGCCATGACTTCTTCAGAAGCCACCTTCCTTTAATTCATAGTATCTCCAAGTAGCTAGACTATGTCATTACTCTGCAATGACATATGGGAATCTACGTAGATTTTATTTGAAACAAATGTTCTATAGACTAAGTGAAAAAACAAACCTTGAGACTCATTTTTATTTAAATGAATGGCTGATGCTTAAAGTTGTCCAATGGTGAATTGTACTACTTAATGAAAATAAATTTAAAAATAAATATAAAGCAACTTTTACTTGATTACGTATAACATGATCTCTAAATATTTTTCGTCAAACACCCACCAATAAAAATACTTCCGCATACAGCCACAACATATGCATATTCACTTATTTGTTGATAATTTGTATGTGTACTACCATTATGTATTATTTAAAGCCTGCCTAAAAGACACACTTTTCTAAGTATGGGTTCCAACAAGAGAAGGTCCTGGGCTCATAAACTTTTACTCTAGTGAATAAAGAAAACCCACATTTATATAAACAAATAAACAAGTGAGATAATTTCATACTATGTAGGTGTTAGGATGGGGGAAAAAATTATTGTGATACCTGAAAGAGTCCATTTTAGGTGGGAGTGGAATAATAGCTAGAGACACAGTATTTAAGGCAGAAAAATAGTAAGTGCAAAAGCCATAATCTAAGGTAAAGTTTAATATATTTAAAAAGAAACAGATTAAAGTCACTAAGAACTTTTACAAAAATAAAACGACTGCCATATAAATTACCAAATATTTAGGAATCTAATCTTGGACTCCACTTTGTTCATTGATTCCTATGTCAGTATGGGAATCAGTATAAAGTTATACTATGTCTGGAATCTATCAGGTGGGAATTTCTCACTATTTTTCCTTTTCATAATTTTACTGAATAGTCTAAAAGTATATTATTTAAAATAAATTTTAAGGTAATCTATTCTAGTGTATACATTTCAAAAGACTGAACTGAATGAAATTCTAATTGGAATTCCATAAAAGTTATATATCAGTTTTGGTTAAATATGATATTTTCATATGAAGACTACTTATTTAAGAAAATGGTTTGAATTTTTAAATGTTTAGAGCCTCTTTTTATTTCTTTCAACATGATGCTTCTATTTTATTCATATAAAAACACTTGGGATAAATATATTACTAATTTTTGTTGCTCTAGTTTTATTACCCATAGTCAAGAGTATGGGTCTGGCTATACACCCAGAATGCTGGATTGAAACTGGCTTTGTCATTTCCTAGCCATGTGATTTTATGAAAATTAACTAAACTCTCCCTGCCTCTATTCCCTCAAACAAAAAATGTTGATAATTAGTGTACCCTTCTCATTTGAGAATTAAATAAGCTAATAAATATAAAAAGCTTAGACTAGCCTGGAACAGTAAATGCTCAAAAAATGTTAACTGGTATTACCATTATTTTACAGTCAGGTGGTTGTTTTCCAGATTGGACAAAAACTATGTTTTATTTAATAAATCATGCTTAATAATGAGCTAGATATCAGTGAGAAAAAAAGTTGTTCACAATGAGAATATTATATATAAGTTTTTATGTAAAATCGATCTCAGGACATGATTTATTTAGAAAAGCATGCAGTGCCTTCATTTGCCCATTCATCTTTATACAAATAAGGAACTATTATTAACCCTTGCTCACAACAGATACATACAACCCCACACCAGGTTATGTGGCTTGTAAAAAAAGTAAGTACAGGATATCAGTGCCCACTCTCTCCTGCAGCTAGGCACCTTTGCAGAGGGCACAACTCCACTTGGAGCCCTGGTGGGAGGTTTTCAGGCATTTTTAGTTCTTCCTTATGCTTTACCTTATTTATTTTTACAATGAGTATGTATTATTTATATAACCAGAATAACAACACTTTCATTATAAAATATTTTGCCAAAGAAATTTTTCATCTCTCTTCTAGATTAATTCGATAACAATTTTTTTTAATTTTTTTAATTTTAAAAAAATATTTTATTTATTTATTTGTCAAAGAGAGAAGGAGGGAGAGACAGCACAAGCAGGGGGAGCAGTAGGCAGAGGGAGAAGCAGCTCCCCGCTGAGCAAGGAGTCCGATGCTATACTCGATCCCAGGACCCTGGGATGATAACCTGACCTGAAGGCAGACACTTAACTGACTGAGACAACCAGGTGTCCCCAATAGTAATTTTTATCAGCTATTTTTAACTTTTTCATAATTGTGCTATATTGCCCTTTATTTTAAAATATGCTAAAATGTTAATAATTCTGAAATAAACATCTAAAAATACTGGTTTATAAGCTTAAGGAAATTTAAGAAAAATACTGATGAATCAAAGAATAAGCTAAAATGCCAACCATATGGTTAATTTATGTTTTGTCAGATAATCCTCAATCCAACATGTCTTCAATCTTGGAAACAAAAGAATTTAGATTCCTTTGTTCATCAGGATCACTTCTCTATTTGCAGATGGACCAGTCAGATTCTGTTCAAATAGCTATTTATACTAAATGGTTAAAAAGTCATAGAAAATACTAACAAAATATAGTATATTTAGCTTAAAATGGGTATTCCCATTTTAGAACAAAACATAGAATAATTACACTAAGTACAAGGTTAATTTAAATTTTAATTTCTTTCATTGCTTTGTATGACATAACATTTTAAGTAATTAAATTGAGATTGATTTCTGTAACTTACAGCTATAATAACATTTATTAGAAATATTATCTCATATACCAAACAAAAGAAAAATTCAAATCCTTAAATAATATGCATAAAAAAATCTTTCAGTCCAAAACATAAACATTAATAAACATTAAATATATCAATAATAACTAAAGAGTTTATAATAGGATGAATGGATTTTTTTTTTTTTAGTAATATAAACTAATGTAAGATGTGATGAGTGGTAGAAGTGAGCACTGAATATAAAAGTAGTAATTAAATTCCTTACTCTTAAAGGAGACAGTGTATTATTATCATCACAAAATTGTATCCTGAACTCTAAATGGCAATAGAAGAAATTCAAAATAAAAACAGTAATTTTCAAGAATAAAAGGTAAAATAAGCCAAAATATGTTAGATTACTTGGAAATATACTAAAACAATAATAACTAGTAGTTTGGACATTACATGTCCTTAAATAATTAATGTAGCATAAAGTTGATGACTGTAGGTAGTGACTCTCTGTACTCTGAAACATATTATCTATATAACATTTAATAGTCCAGTCTTTCATTTTGTGTTTAAAATTTTCTTTGTTATAACTGTTATAATTAAAAAGAAAGCATTTAAGAAAAAAAAGAAACTATACTACTGTGACAACTATTTTTCGTATTTGCCAAAATGAGAAATTCAATGTTTACAAGGACCAAAGGACAAATCACTGCTAGGAACTTTATTTTTTGTTCCAGTTAAGGAATGACCACTTTCCAATACATTAAGGTTTTGGTTTTAAACTGAACTTTAAAAAATTACGAAGACGGTCTATAGGATACAACTGCTGCTATATTACTTTCAATTAAGTTAACACCACACTGCACTCAATTGCTTTAAACTACAGTGTGCGCCTGCATTTCACTTGAATCTTTAAAATCAGAATAGTTTCCATTAACACTATTACAAGAACTACTGACCTTTTCTTTTTTAAAACACCGTTTCTTTCAAATGCTATTGTTTTAAAGGTCTCATAACAAACGACAAGGCTGCCATCTAGTGCTTTACGACTATTCCTTTCACATTTTTAAGAGAGTGGGAGTCCTATATAACCTAGAGGTGAGGTCTCCCAATACAGTAGCAGCTGTACACCTGTGGCTATTGAAATGCGACTGATATGAATTGAGATTGCTACAAGGTTAGAATACAAATTGTATTTCGGACTTAGTTTAAAAAAAAAAAACTAAGAAAAAGATATCTCATTGATGATTTTTATCCTGTTACATATTAAACTGAAATTTCAGCTATGTTGAGTAAAATAAAATAGACTATTAAAATTAATTTTACCTGTTTCCTTTAAGTTTTTTAATGTAGTTAGTAGAAAATTTAAAATTACGTATGTGGTTCACATTATATTTATATTGGACAGCACTGATCTAGAAGGAAAGTTATCTTAGTCTTAAACATAAAAGATTTAAATAGTAGTATATTTCTTATTTTTTTAAAAAAGTAGAATATAACTTAGACACACCCATAATTGTAACTAGTTACTCCTTTGGGACACAATAAAAGCTAAAGATTAAAAAAGGATCAAAGAGGAATTTCTAATTTTTAAAATCACACAATAATATGCCCCCCCCCAAAATCCAGATTGTTTAAAAGAAGAAAAACAAAATTAATGTGGGAAAGTTAGAGAATAAAGATAATTTATGAGACATAAAAAACAGACAATTTGAGCATCAGTAAGGTTAATAATTGCAAATGAATTTAAACATAATAAATATGTATGAGTCCATAAGTTTATGATAAAAAGAAATCTTGTCATGTTTGAGAGATATTGAGCAAATAATTCTTTACTTTGAAAACTGGCAAATAAAAACAACTAATATCACATTTATCATGCCTTTCCTATATAAACTGTATGAGTAACCAAATATCTGATGAGAGGAAATTTATTTTTACAGAAGTTTTCTAATCAAGAAATAAGGAATTAAAATATCACAGTTTTACAACCCCTAATCAATTATAATCTAAACATTGAGCATCAGTATCTGCTAAGAACTATGTAGAAAATAATGTTAATAAGAAACAATAACAATTAAAAGTATATAAGAGAAGGAAATTACTAAAGACAAATCCTAAAACTGATGAACTAGAAAACAAAATCAGTGGAAAGGATGAATAAACCCAAAGGCCATGTTATAATATGGCAAAGAGAGAGAGAGAGAGAACTACCAATAAAAAAGCACAAGACCCCAAAATTTTGTTTGTATTTAGCTAATCTTTGAAGTTCACTTACTATTTTTTAACTATTCCTGTTTTAAAAGAGGTCTTCAATCTTCTCAAACTTATTTTTAAAAGCTATCACCATAGTTACGCAGTATGAAAATAGAAAAGAAAAACTAAAACATTACAGTCAAAGGTCATTTCATGAGAAAAAATGTAAAAGTATAGTTTGCATTCATTCATACTGAAAATAATCCTAAATATAATATAAACAAGCAACAGTTAGCACTGTCCCAAATAATAATGTGCCATGCCCAGGTTTGGTTTACCCTAGAATTAAAAGATACTTAACATTAGAAAACCCATTTTTTTAAAGTTTTTTTTTCTTTAAAGATTTTACTTATTTATTTGACAGAGAGAGACACAGTGAGAGAGGAACACAAGCAGGGGGAGTAGGAGAGGGAGAAGCAGGCTTCCCGCTAAGCAGGGAGCCCGATGCAGGGCTCGATCCCAGGATGCTAAGATCATGACCTGAGCCAAAGGCAGACGCTTAAGGACTGAGCCACCCAGGCGCCCCTAGAAAACCTATTAATACAACTTCACACTTAACAAGGTAAAGGAAAAAGTCATTCATGATGAAATTTTGTAGCAGACTGATGTAGATAATAATTTTTTAACTTGATAAAGGAAATATTCTATAAGTTACAGCAAACTCTCTACTTGATGGTGGTGTCTAATACCATCACTTTGACTCAGTACTTAAATAGAGATCCCAACCATCCCAGTATGGGGTTAAAAAAACTGGAAAGATGTAAGTATTGTTACCCCAGCATTCTTTTGCTTACATTTTGATAGTAAATGTTTTTACATCCCTTTACATTCAATCTTCATGTGTCTTTAGGTCTGAAGTCTCTTATAGGCAACATATAAATGGGCTTGGCTTTTTTATCCATTTAGTCACCCTATGTCTTGATTGGAGCATTTAGTCCATTTCTATTTAAAGTAATTATTGATAGATAATGTACTTATTGCCAATGTGTTACTCGTTTTACAGTTGTTTTTGTGTTCTTCCCTTGTGATTTGATAGTGTTTTTAGTGTTACACTTGGATTCCTTTCTCTTTATTTCCTGTGTATCTGTTATAGGTTTTTGATTTGTGGTTATCATTAAGTTCATATATAACATCTTGTGCATATAGCAGTCTATAGTAAATTGATGGTCACTTTAGTTTGAACCCATTCTAAAAATGCTACATTTTTACTCCCCTCCCCATGTTTTATGTATATGGTGTCATACTTCACATTTTCTTTTAATTTTATGAATTCCTTGGCTGATTTTTGTGAACATAATTGATTTTTCAGCTTCTGTGCTTTAACATACATACTGGTATTGTAAGTTATTGATCTACTACTTTTATTATATGTTTGTATTTACCTGTGAAATTTTTTCTTTCATAATTTTCTTACTCCAAATTATGGCCTCTTCTTTACACTCAAAAAATTTCCTTTAATCTTTTTTGTAAGGCTAGTTTACTGGTGATGAACTCCTTTAGCTTTTCTTTGAGAAACTCTTTTTTGGTTTTTTGGTTTTGTGTTTTGTTTGGGTAACTCTTTATCTCTCCTTCAATTCTGAATGATAGCCCTGATAGGTAGAGCATTCTTGTTTGCAGCTTTTTTCCCTTTCAATATTTAGAATATATCACACTACTCCCTTCTGGCCTTTAAAGTCACTGCTGAAAAATCAGCTAATAGCCTTATGGGTTCTTCCTTGTATGTAGCTGTTTTTCTCTGTTGCTTTTAAATCTTTTTGTCATTTTATGTATCTTGTTGTGGACCTCCTTGGGTTAATTTTGGTGGTGGGGAGGTAACAATACTTATATTGAACAGAACAGACCTATACTGAACAAAATAGACTTTAAAACAAAGACTGTAACAAGAGACAAAGAAGGACACTACACAATCATAGAACAATCCAAAAAGAGTATATACCAATTGTAAATATCTATGTACCCAACATGGGAGGATTTAAATATATAAAGCAACTATTAACAGATATAAAGGAAGAAATTAACAATAATACAATAAGAGTAGAGGACTGTAACACCCAACTTACATCAATGGATAGATCATCCAGACAAAAAATCAGTAAGGAAACAGTGGCTTTGAATGATTCATTAGATCAGATCAACCTAACAGATATATTCAGAACATTCCATCCAACAACAGTAGAATACACATTCTTTTCAAATGTACATGGAATATTATCCAGAATAGATCATGTTAGACCACAAAACAAGTCTCAATAAACTCAAAAAGATTGAAATCATATCATGCATCTTTCCAAACACAAGAGTATGAAACTAGAAATTAATCACAAGAAAAAATCTGGAAAGAACAGAAATACATGGAGACCAAATAATGCTACTAAACAATGAGTGGGTCAACCAAGAAATCAAAGAGGAAATAAAAAAATACATGAAGACAAATGAAAAGAAAAACACAATATTCCAAAACCTTGGGATATAACAAAAGCTGTTCTAAGAGGGAAGTTTATAGCAATACAAGCCTACCTCAAGAAGCAAGAAAAATCTCAGATAAGTGACCTAACCTTATACCAAAGGAGCTAGAAAAAGAACAAACAGAGCTAAAGCCAGTAGAAGGAAGGAAATAAAAAGATTAGAGCAGAAACAAATGAAATAAAGACTAAAAGAACAACAGGAAAGAATGAAATTAGGAGCTGGTTCTTTGAAAAGATAAACAAAATTGATAAACCTTTAGCAAGACTCATCAAGAAAAAGAGAGGGCTCATAAATAAAAAAAGAAATTAAAGAGGAGAAATAATCAATACCACAGAAATACAAAGGATTATGAATATTAAGAAAAATTATATACAAACAAATTGGACAACCTAGGAGACATCAATTCCCAGAAACACATAACCTTCCAAAACAGAATCAAGGAGAAATAGAAAATCTGAGCAGAGTGATTATGCAAAAAACTGAATCTGTAATCAAAAAACTCCCAACAAAAAAACTGGATAGAAGGGAATAAAACTGTTTTTATTTGTATGTAATATAAATTAATTGTATTTAAAAACCAAACATATCTATAAATAATTAGACCTAATAAGAGAGTTCATTAAGGTTTATGAATATCAGATTAATGTACTTAAATGAATTTAATTTTTATATATCAAACATAAGTAGAAAATGTAATTTAAAAAGATACTATTTAAATAGCAACAAAAGTATCAGGAAATTTAGTATTTTACATAACTAACAAAACATGTGCAGGACATGAAATTGAGCTCAACATTATCATTCATAAGAAAAATACAAATTAAGACCACAAGCTACTACTACACATACTCTAGAATAGCTATAATCAAAAAGACAGACAATATTAAGTGTTGGTGAGGATGTGGAATTATTGAAGCATCTATAAATTTCTAGTAGGAATGTAAAATGGCACAGCCATATTGTAAAATCATTTGGCAGTTACTTAAAAAGTTCAACATACGTTTATCATACGACCCAGCAATTCTACTTCTAGGAATCTACCCAAAGGAAATGGAATCATATGTCTGCACAAAGACCATACGAATGTTCATATCAGCATTTTTCATAACAGCCAAAGGCTAGAAAGAATCCAAATGTTCATCTACTGATGAACAACAAAAAAAGTGGTATATCCATATGTTGTAGCATTCATTACATTTAAAAACTAAAATTGCTATACTAAAAAAGTAAAATAGAAACACCTTGTGATCATCTTAATTGATACAGAAAAACTATATGACATACACAAACACCCATTCTAATAGGACTAGAAGAGAATTTCTTCAACTTGATAAAGGCATCTAGGAAAAACCTACATCATACTTAATAGTGAAAGACTGAATGTTTTCCCTCTAAAATCAACAACAACAGTAGAACATTTCCATGCTTATCATATCTTTTCACATGGTACCAGAGGTAGTAGCCAATGCAATTAGACAAGAAAAAGAAATAAAAGGCATCATTAGAAGAAAGAAAAAAAATCAAATTCCATAGTTGCAAAACACATTATTGTCTGCATTAAAAATATAATGGAATCTACAAAAAAAAAAAGGTACTGCAACTAATAACTAAATTTAATGAAGCTGAAGGATAGAAAATCAACATAAAAATCAATTGTAGTTTTACTATAGAGACACAATTAAATTATATTTATATATATGTATAATTAAATTATACAGACACAAAAATTAAATAATAAAAGATACTATTTACACCAGCATCAAAAATATAAAATATGTAGGAATAAATCTGACAAAAACTGTGAAAGACCTACATGGTGAAAAATACCAAATATTGTTGAGAATAAATTTTAAAATAATTAAGTTAAAAAAGAGATATATATTCATGGGTCAGAAGACTCACTATGGTTAAGATATCAATTCCCCCCAAATTGTTCTATAAATTAAACACAATCTCAATCCAAATCCGAGAATGCGTTTTGGTAAAAACTGACAAGCTGGTTCTAAAATTCATAAGTAAACACAAAAGAAATGGAACCCAAAGCCAAAACAAGTTTGTAAAAGAATGAAATTGGAGAATAAATGCTACATAATTCCAAGACTTATTATGAAACTACATTGGTTGTAACAGTGCTATTTTGGTATAAAAGTAGGCAAATTAATTAACAGAACACAACAGAGATTCCAGAAATAGCCTTTACAGTCTTTTTTTTTTTTTTTAAGATTTTATTTATTTGAGAAAGAGAGAACAAGTGGAGGGTGGTGGGGGAGGGACAAGCAGACTCCACGCTGAGCGCAGAGCCTGATATAGGGCTCAATCTCACGACCATGAGATCATGACCTGAGCCTAAACCAAGAGTCAGGCACTTAACTGATTGAGCCACCCAGATGTCCCAGCCTTTACACTCTTATAAATGGGCAACTGATTTTCAACAAAGGTGTAAAAGCAATTCATTGGTTAAAAGAAAATCTTTAAACAAACTGTGTTAGAACATTTGGATACCCATATGGAGAAAAAAATTGATCCATCTCTTGAAATATATACAAATATTAACTCAAAATCAACTGCATTCTTAAATAGAAAACATAAAAATAGAAAACTTCTAAAAAAATAGGAAAATCTTTGTGATCTTAGGTTAGGCTAAGATTTCTCAAAAGAACAGATTGATAAATTGCACTTCATCTTAATTAACAACTCCTCTTCAAAAAAAAATACTCCTAATAGAGTGAAAAGGTAAGTCACAAACTAAAAAAAAAATATTTACAAATCATATGTCACCTAAAATATTTGTATCTGTAATACATAAAGTACTCTGAAAACTCAATAATGAAAACAATCCAATTTTTAAAAGTGGACAACAGATTTAAACACACTTCATCAAATAAAAAAAAATAGAGAGCAAATAATCACGTGAACAAATGTTTAACATCATTTCTCATTAGAGAAATGTAAATAAAAAGAGAATTAGATACCATTACACACCTATTAGGACAGCTAAAATTAAAAAGACTAACCATATGAAATACTGAGAGATTTGAAGAACTGAAACTCATACACTCCTGGTGGGAATGTAAAATGATATAACCATTTGAAAATTGTCTCTTAAAAGGTTAAACATACATCTAATGTATGATCACTACCCAGTGAAAGTATCTTTCAGTAAAAAATCAACACAGCTTTTTAGTGATGACCAAAATTGCCCCCTGCAAAAATTTATCACAAAATTCTATTCGTTCAAAATTTAATCAAAATGAAAAGATCATATTAAATCCAGCTGAGATTATTCAAGTCCTATTTTTGTTTCCATGTCCAGAATAAGATCTATTTCTATGTCACTATTCAAGAGCAGAAAAAAATGCACCAAATATAATTTTTAAAATACAACAAAAGACTGCCTTTCTTAGCAACATATATGGAATTGTATTGTAAGATTTAAGAAATAGAAATGGTAACATATGAATGACAACATCAGCATGCAAGATGAATTTTATTACCTGCAAAATCACCTAAGACTAAAAATATAAACTATTTAAAATGAAAAAGCAAAAGTACTTACAATAACATGTTCCTCTAAGTGGATTACCAACATAGCGATTTTCAGAGTCACATCTGTAGAAATAAAAAACTCATTTACTACTGAGCAACAAAATTCAAAACCTTCATATTTTTTCTTCAAGCAAAACAATAATTAAAGTCTACATTAAAACATCTTAAAAACTATACCATTAATCAAATTTTTAAAAACAAATCTTCAAAATAATTAATGTAGAAAGCCAATATTTGAGCATGAGTAGAGAGAAGAAACAGTGAAGACAAGCAGTAACACACACAAGATGATAAAGGGGAATGTCACAAGGCAGATGGGGTAAGATTAGGAATTTGGGGATATATATTCTTCCTTAATATTATGAAAAGAAATTGAAAGTCTTGATAAAGATATAGAAATACTTCTAGGTGAAGGAAGAAAAGTTGGGGAATTTATAAATCTACATCATTTTCTTACTTCTGGTATTCTTTGAAATATATTTTTCCCCAGTTTCTACACAATGATTTTATATTTTAAAAAAGATCTCCCCAATTGTGTAATAAAGAAAAGTTTTTTCTGAATTGTCCAGCTCTAAATTCAGTAGCTCAAACTCTGAATTTATGTAAGCAGATTATAAAAAATGGAAGAACATAAGAGCATTCCAAATCATGAATTCTAAGTTAAATTAAATTCTTCAAAATTATGGTTAATTATAGCACTGGGAGAAGATCATAAATGTTCTCAAAATTTCTGAAGTTCACATTTTTATATCTGTCTCCAGAATTCAATTAAAATGAGAATTAGTGCCTAAGAGAGATACAGCTTGATTTCACGTAATGTTTTTTCACTGGAACACCCTCCAAAATAAATTATTATAAAATGATATACACGAGGCTAACTGCATAAAGTGACTTAATATTTAAAGTATATGTAAAAGTTTAAAAGATCAGAAAGATCTTCCAAAATGTCTTTAGTTTTAATAGCATTAATCAGAACAGAGGAATAATTTTTATATATATATTTTTATTAATAAAAGGCCAGACAGTTGAAAATAATAAGCTATAATCAAGTTACATTCTGAATGCATTTTTGAGCCATGTGTTGCTAGTGTTTTTATTCATGAGTTGAAGAGTAAATCTTTTTCCACACTAACTGCAAAATTAAAGTTGAAATATAATAGTCAATTATACCACTAACTTTATTCTCTGTGAAACAATGAAACTTTGGGGGTTAGTTTCCTATAACTTCCCCAAATCGACTTTCAAAATGTGTGATATATAGTTTTCTAGCTGTAGAAAATGATCATACTCATTATTGCTAGGTTAAGCACTTCAGGTTCTCTACTATTTCTATATTTTGTTCCTTCATTTAAGCTCACCTCCATAAATCCCATCACTTTGTACCAAATATATACGTATACTGAAGGACTGATTCACAATACTATTATAATTCCTTTTTCTGTCACAAAAAATATGACTTGTGCCAAATGGATATCTCAATACTACTTTTATTTTTTTTAAAAGAGTTTATTTATTTATTTGAGAGAGAGCACAAGCAGGGAGATCAGCAGAGGGAGAGGGAGAAGCAGGTTCCCCACTGAGCAGGGAGCCCAAACTGGGGCTCAATCTCAGGACCCTGGGATCATGACCTGAGTTAAAGGCAGATATTTAACTGATTGAGCCATGCAGGTGCCCCTCAGTACTACTTTTAGAATAGGAAAATATTCAAAATAATAGTGCCTACCTTGTTATGCATGATATTCCCTGCATATCATATTTGTCTAAATAAATGGCTTTCAAAGTACCATAGCAATCTAAAGTGACTTTGACAAATGTTAAGGATTTCAAGTACTTTTTGATTAATCTATATGTTGACTTTAAGAGCTCTGGATACAAACCTATATCCCCATATGGAAGTTATACAGTATTTATTCTGGTTGATAATATTATGTTTATTCAAATTATTTAATATCATATTGGAATAGAAGTTATTGTAATATGTTACCTTCAACATAATATAATTTTTAAGAGGCCATGGTTAAAATTTTATTTTCTCCAAGCTACAAATTATCTCAGGAGGATGAAATTATATGCTTTTGTTTAGGAAGTAATTTTTGCTACGTTTCATTACTCAAGCCCAGAAATTTAATGGAAATAAGGAATTAATACCACCTTGTTAAGAACTAAGCTGAGGGGCACCTGGGCGGTTAACTTGGTTTCAGCTCAGGTCATAATCTTGGGGTAGTGAGATGGAGCCCCATGACGGGCTCTGTGCTCAGCTCGGAGTCTGCTTCAGATTCTCCCTCCCCACCGCACCTCCCCTTGCTCATGTGCTCAAGTGCTTGCACACACTCTCTCACTCTCTCTAAAATGAATAAGTAAATAAAACCTTACTTAAAAAAAAAAGAATTAAGCTGAGAGGCTTTATAGAGTTCTTGAAGGTGTCCAATATAAAATTATATTCTCTTCTAAATTTTCAAACTCAAAAAAGCAAATTAGAATATGTTGTCTAAAGATCTTTATATTAATAAGTTTGAGACAATTTTGAATGTATTAAAAGTATTTCAAAATGTATAATTATGAGCAGAGTTTAAACATCAATTTTTAGTAATTTAATTTCAGCTATCATCTAAAAAATCATTAATGCCTGCAAATAACTAAGGAAATAAATAGTTCCAAAGGAAATATAATGAAACGTTAGGCATAAAACTCAGCCTGCAAAACACAAAAGTAGGCATAAATATATGCAAATACATTCCTTATTTTTCATTGGGACATCTCAACATCATCAGGATGGCAGTTAATTTGAAAGGTAATTTTCAATTTTACCAAATAAAAATTCCAATAAGCTTTAAAGGAGTTAGAAAAGTTGATCTTAATGTTCACATGCAGAAGTAAACATATAATAGCCCAAGCAGTCATTGATATATGCATGTATAAGGAAGATATGGTATGTATACACAATGGAATATTATTCAGCCATAAAGAATGATATCTTACCATTTTCAACAACATGTATAGACCTATAAAGTATAATGCTAAGTGAAATAACTCAGAAAAAAAAAATCATATGATGTGGAATTTAAGAAACAAAACAAACAAGCAAAGGAAAAAGAAAAACCAAGAAATAAACTCTTTTAACTACAGAGAACAAACTGATGGTTACCAGAGGGGAGGAATGTAGGGGGATGGATGAAATAGGTGATGGTGATTAAAGAGTGCACTTATCATGATGAGCACTTAAGTAATGTACAGAATTGTTGAATCACTATATTGTATACGTGCAACTAATATAACAATGTATGTTAACTATACTGAAATTAAAATTAAAAATTTAATTTAAAAAAAACAATGAAAAGGAAGAGCTTTGAGGGGAACTAGACTTAAAAGATATTAAAATATCTTCAAGGTCTATACAATTAAAATAGTGTAGTATCAGTGCATTGATAGAAAGACCAAAGGTACAGAAGAGCAATTCCAGAAACAGGCTCAACTATGATATACTAAAAATCTAGCATATCATATGATAAAAGTGGTATTTTAAATGATCAAGGTAAAGTCTTTTTCACAAATGGTATTCAGACAACTGGATAGCCATTTGGAAAAATATAAAATCAGATCCAGTCCTCACACCATACACATACAAAAAACTCTAAATGAATCAGACATCCTAGCATACAAAATAGAATTTTAAACAATTAGAAGAAAAAATTGCATGATAACATGGGTATACTGAAAGGCATGGTAAAAAGAAATGCCATTAGTAAAATCAAAAGATAGGACAAGTTGTGAGAACACTGACAATATATGTGAGCTAAAAGGGCTAAAATCCTTAATTTATAAAGAACTCTTTAATAATAAGGGAAGGACAATTCCATAGAAAAACTGGCAAAAGCCATAGACAATTCACAAAAAATTATATAACAGTGGTCTTAAATATATGAAAAGATGTTCAACTTCACATTTAAACAGGGAAATATGAGCTAAATCTATACTAAGATGCCACTTCTCCCTCATCAGATTGTCAAAATTTCAAAATTATAGCAATATGCTCTGCTTATGAGACTGGGCAAACAGTGCTCCTATACAATTATGAGCTGGTGGGAATACAAAATGAGAAAATCCCTATGGAGGAAAATTTAGCAGTATCTAACAAATCTACGTGAGCATTTATTCTTCAACCCAACAATCCCACTTATAGGAACTTGGAAGTAAACCACCAGCAATATGAAAATATATGAGCACAAGTTTATTTACTGCAGCATCATTTATAATTACAAAATATTGTAAACGATCTAAATGTCCATGCACACAAGATTTGTTAAATAAACTACAGTACATAAACACAATGGCATATCATACATCTGTAAATAAAACCAAACAAAAAAGATAATGAAGATCTTTATGACTTAATATAGATACATATCTCTGATATGTTACCTTTTGTGTAAGAAGGAAAAGAATGAATGTATGTGTATATGTGTGTGTATATGTATATATACACACACATATATGTAAGAAACATATGCATGTATATAAAACATATATATAGATATATAGAGATATGAATCACAGGAAGGATAAACAAGAAAACAATGAAGTCAGTTACCTACTGGAGGAGAAAGGAGGAAATGGGAACTAATCTCTCTGAGTATATTTTTAAGTACTTTTGTCTTTTGAAAGAATGTCAATGTTCAACATATTCCAAAATATATACATATTAAACCAATAAGAATGAGAAAGAGGAAAAAAAAACCTTAAAACAAAAACTAAAAGAAATGAATCTAATGAATTTCAAATGAATACTATTTAGCCATCCTGAAGCGAAAAGAAGGAAGGGAGGGAGGGGAGTAGGAGGGGAGAGGTGAGGAGGAACAGAAAAGGAAGGAAGGGAGGAAGGGAAGAAAGAAAAAAGAAGAGGGACCATTCCAAATAACTTCTTAACGCAGTATCTGACTATATAACCTCAAGCCTGAGCAGAGTAAGGTGGAGGAATCAAACTTTGAAATCTTTTTAGGTTTGCTTATTAAAGTGATATAGACAAAGCAATTCTGAAAGTATTTCTTATATTACAGAATTGAGCAAATAAAGAATGTATTAATGTCACTGGAAGCCAGTGTTCTCACTGAGGAAGAAGAGACATTACAGATATTAAACTGGAAAAGGTCCAAAAGAACCTTAGAGGGATACACTGGAATTGGAAGTCTGGGTATGAAGTAATGTTTTCTAAAATATGTATATGTGTGTATATGCATGCATATGTACACATGTACATGTATATATGTACTTATTTGTACATATAAATAAATATTTCCTAGTTCTGTTCACTGAACAGTCCACTAAGTTAAGACAGCAAAGAGCGTAGTTAGCACCAAGATATTAGCCTCTAATATAATTCTTCATTACAAGGAATCAGAGTTCTATAAAAATATTTTTTTAATTTTTTTTTAAAGATTTTATTTATTCATAAGAGACAGACAGAGAGAGGCAGACAGAGAAGCAGGCTCCCCGCTGAGCAGGGATTCCGACGCAGGACTCGATCCTAGGACCCTGGAATCACAACCCGAGCCGAAGGCAGACACCCAACCATCTGAGCTACCCAGGCGCCCTAAAAATATTTTTTAAATGGCTGATCTGAGGCAGGACAGGTATAAGATGAGCCTGGAACATCTTCTTATATGAGAAAGTAAGGAAGTATTCACAAAATGATGGGTATATGTCACAAAAATACAAGTGAGCTTTAAGTAGCTCCCACTGGCCAAATCTGGAACAAGATGAGTGCTAAGTGAGTAAGTATAACAGTGATTTATAAATTATTGGAGAAAACAGGAATTCATTTATTATCACCAATAATAAATAAATGGTGGAGAAGGAAGAGCTCTTACTAAAAGTACAATTTTAAGAACTCACTGGTAAATGGAGAGGAAGTATGGGAATTGGTAATCATCATAGTAAAGATAGAGACCAGAGAAGAATAATAAATTTTTTCTTCTTATAAATATGTCATATCCTATAAGACAAATTTGCCTCATGTCTAATTCACTCAAAAAAGAAAAAAGAAAAGAAAAAAAAAGAAAGAATTCAGGTCTACTTATCATATCTCTAATCAAAATCCAAAATCTTGCATTCAAATAGCAGAGTCACCACCCATGGAAAAATATATTCATTACAAGGGATGAAATAAATGAAATCTAAAGTAAATATAAAAATGTATATGTGTAAAAATTTATAAATATATGTATAAATGTATCACCTATACCTAATGCTGTGCTATGCAAATGAATGATCTTCCCATCTCATTTCCCACATATCAAAATCAATTGATAAAACCATTTATGCAAATCTATTACAAATATAATCAGCTGATATATTGAAATGTTTGGCACAGCCATTATAGATTTTCATGTAACCTATATAATAATGTGATTGGGAATCAAGATTATCATAACCTATCAATTTCATTGTAGACCTCATACATAAATGAAATTAAAATATCAGAATGGAGTACCTCACAATTATTTTCAACAAAAGGAGAGAGCAATATTACAAAGAAAATTCTAAATTCTTTCTTACTAAAATTGTACATATACGAATGTGAAATAATCAGATTAAGAAAAAATGTTTTAAGGTATGTTTTACTTTCTATTATTTTAAAGATTATTTATTTATTTATTTGAGAGACAGAGAGCACAAGTGGGAGGAGGAGCAGAGGGAGCCTCTGCGCTGGCAGTCTCTGTGCTGAGCATGGAACCCAACACAGGGCTCGATCCCACAACCCTGAGGTCATGACTTGAGCTGAAATCAAGAGTTGGATGTTTAACCAACTCAACCACTCTCGGGTGCCCCAAGCTGTTTTGTTTGGTAACAAACCACTGTGTTAAGAAACACATAAGTAAAATTTCTTTTTAAATAGTCTGTTTTTATTTTTATTTTTTAAAGATTTTATTTATTTATTTGAGAGAGAGAGAATGAGAGACAGAGAGCACGAGAGGGAAGAGGGTCAGAGGGAGAAGCAGACCCCCTGCTGAGCAGGGAGCCCGACGTGGGACTCGATCCTAGAACTCCAGGATCATGACCTGAGCCGAAGGCAGTCGCTTAACCAACTGAGCCACCCAGGCGCCCAATAGTCTGTTTTTAGAAAAGCCTTAATTTGCATTGTTAAAATTATTTTGCCCATTCAGGAAAGTATATTTTTTCTATCAAGGATTGAGATGCCCTTCATAGTTTGAAAACCCTAAAAGCACATAAGGTATGTATTATATATTTAATACACAAATATATAATTCAACTAAATAAAATAAAAGATCAATTGGATATATTTGCACTAGTTATCTACTGCTAAGTAACAAATCACAAAAGCTTAGCAACTTTAATCAACACATATATATTAACTCACAGTTTTTGTGGGTCAGGAGTCTGAACATAGGGCAAAGTTGGGTTCTCTGATTCTGAGATGAGGTACGATACAATCAAGGCATTGGCTGGACCTGGGGTCTGCTGTATAGCTGTAATCAAGGTGTCAGGTGGGGTTGGGTTCTCATCAGAGGCTTGACTGGGGTTGGGCTGCTTCTGAGCTCCCTCAGGTTGCTGGCAGAATTTATATCTTTGTGACTATAGAACTAAAAGCCTTGGTTTCTTACTTATTATTGGCTGGAGGCTGCCCTCAGCTCCCAGAGGATGCCTTCAGCTCCACTTAATTCTTCAAAGGCAGCCAGAAAGGGAGAAACTCTCTAGATCAAATCTTCTAGCAAGACACAGACTTAGGGGCACCTGGGTGGCTCAGTTGGTTAAGCGACTGCCTTCGGCTCAGGTCATGATCCTGGAGTCTAAGGATCGAGTCCCACATTAGGCTCCCTGCTTGGCGCAGAGTCTGCTTCTCCCTTTGACCCTCCCCCCTCTCATGCTCTCTCTCTCTTTCTCAAATAAATAAATAAAAATCTTTAAAAAAAAAAAGACACAGGCTTAAATGGGTGCCTGGTGGCTCAGTCCATTAAGAGTCTGCCTTTTGCTCAGGTCATGATCTCAGGTCCTGAGATTGAGCCCCGTGTCAGGCTCTGCTCAGTAGGAAGTCTGCTTCACCCTTTCACTTTCTCTCTGGGTTCTGTCTCTGTCTCTCTTTCTCGCTTTCTCAAATAAATAAAATCTTTTTTAAAAAAAGGACAGACTTAAAGTATATATACAGAAATGACATGTTATAATTATAGAAGTGATATACCATTATCCTTGCCATATTTTCTGGTTTAGAAGTCAAAGATCCTGCCCACACCATATAATAGTGTGAATACCAGGAGGCAGAGATCATTGATAGTCATCTTAAGGTCTGTCCACTATAATATTTTGTTATAAGTAAAATTTCTTACTATAAAATATTTCAATATATTTATTTGAGATATGAACATATACTAATCTAATTCACACAATAATTTGAGAAATTAAATTACCTGATGAAATTCAAACTCAGATTATAGGAGGTAAAGTGAATGTGAAGGGAAAGTATAGATATAAATAATAATTATTTAAGCATATTAATATTGTACTATATAAATTACATTAATATTTCTAATATGTAGGCCAAGTAATATTTTTAAATTCAGAATCTTTCTGCATAAAGATTAGATACAAACATTAAAAGCCTTCAGAAGTCTTCTGAATGGTTTAATTAAAAACATAACTTCAAAGTATTCTCTGTCTAAAGCAAAGGGATAATCATCTTCTATTCCTAGTAAGCAAACTAAACAAACAGCCAGACCTTTTAAGAAAACAGATTTAGGCTGAAATATATATTAGGGATTTTGAAAGGGCAAATATTGTCATTACATGTCACCTAAATAATGACTATCACTTCTGTGAATTACCACATTGCATTATAAATATAACTTTTAAAAGAGAAAATATAAAATAATTCCACATTCTAAGTGCTAAAATACAGCATTTCATCTTGTCACTATTAATTTAAATATTTAAATATATATACATATACATCTTATCATGAAATATACTTTTTCTACTCAGAAACTAAAAAACAGGGGGTGGATATCTAATTGCATTAATTTTGAAATATCATGACAGATGATTTAAAACAGCTGGGAATCTGATAATAAATTTGCATTTATCATGAGAAATTATAAAAAGTACACACAAGACAAAACACACTTACTTCTGTTTTGTTTTTCCTCTAAAAATACCCATTAAAATGATATATAATATAAACAAAAATATGATATTAAGGAGTAGCACAGTATCAATATTAATAACACATTTCTAAGGCAATTTAACTTAAAAAAATCAGAAACAAAGGTAAGATAAATCCTCAAATAGTACAGAAGGTACAGGTTTTAAAATTATAAGGCTGTTTATGGATTTCAGAGACCAATAATGATAAGTAGAACTAACCAGGTAAGTTAAAGACAACTCAAAAAGGTAGAGTTTACTTTCTTATGCTTAAAGGCTAGAGAGCAAAAGAGTGAAAAATGACTGTATGCAGAAAAGGATGGAATCCCAGGATCATCTGGGGGATCCTTTTGTCCCTAATTACAGATGGGGACAATATTTCACAGGGAAATGGATTAGAGTCTAGGTCCACCAAAGTTTAGTGAGCTATGTCCTAAAGAGTAATCTTAGGAAATGAGCATAGTGAGGCCTTCCAGAGACTGCAGATCTACTTTGAACCAAACTTATCTACAAAAATGAGTAAGGCTCTACTGTTCTCATGCACATAGCAGAATTAAATTCTCTTTGGAAAAGATTTCATCCAAGATCTCAATCTATAATTAGATTTTGCAAATGTGGTATTGAGGACAAAATGAAAAATAACCAGACATGGAAACAGATAAGGAAACAAGAACAGGAGCTACCAGAAACAAAGGATGATGAAATAGGGCTACGGGAATCCAGATATTATCAGGAAAAAGACACAGGTCTTAAAATAATGATGTTTATTATAATGGAAGAGATGAAAGAAAAAATTTGAAATTTGCCTTAAAAAATGGAAACAATAAAAGACAATTAGAAACTATAAAAGACTTAAAAAAAAAAACTTTAAAAAAAAAAAAAAAAAAGAAACTATAAAAGATAAGTTTAAGAATTTAATCTGAAAAAGTGGGAATGATAAAAAGAACAAAATGAAAATGCAGTAATCAAAATTAAGAACAGAATGGATGAGATTAACAGCAAATTAGACACAGTAGAAAAGGGAAAAGTGAACTGAAAAGAGGTCAGGAGACACGGGAAAAATATGAAAGAGACATAAACGATATGGGGTTACTAGAGGCCCAAAGCAGAAGACAGAGGAAACAGAGAAGAAACATTTGAAGAGTAGTAGCTGAACTTTCTAAAATTCCTGATATGATAAAAGAAAAAAATAATTATAAGAAGGATTAAGCATATCAAAAATTTTTGTTTAAAAACCAAAGAATAAAAATAAAATCAGACATAAAAAGAAATTAAAAATCTGAATACTTTATATTCTTTTAAAGAATTGAATAGTTTATATCTTATTTTAAAGAAATACTTAGAACTTTTCCACATAGAAAAATCTAGGGCCATTTTGCTACCGTACGGATATTACTTAATAATGGAGAAGACAAGGAAGTTTTAAACAGAACTCCCCAAAAATCACTAACCATATGGAAAAGATTAATGTTTCAGATTATATTAAAATTAAGAACTTCTCGGGCGCCTGGGTGGCTCAGTTGGTTAAGCGACTGCCTTCGGCTCAGGTCATGATCCTGGAGTCCCGGGATCGAGTCCCACATCGGGCTCCCTGCTCAGCAGGGAGTCTGCTTCTCCTTCTGACCCTCCTCCCTCTCATGCTCTCTGTCTCTCATTCTCTCTCTCGCAAATAAATAAAAATAAAATAAAAATTAAAATCTTAAAAAAAAAATTTTTTTTTAAATAAAATAAAATTAAGAACTTCTCTTCATCAAAGATATACAAAACAATGTGTAAATCCAAACCACATAGTGGTATTTACCACACATATCACCAACAAAAGACATGCATCCAGAATGTATAAAACATTATTACAAATGATTAAGAATCCAGTAGAAAAAAAAAATCACAAGAAATTTGAAAGAGCACAATTTCATAAAAGAGAAAAAAATTGGTGTTAAACATATGAAATCTTTTAAAGATTAAACAAATGGATATTTGAGAACTTTAGTTATTAAGAAAATCCAAATTCAACTTGCAACACCAGAATCCTTAAAACTAAAATGTCTTAATACCATGTATTGCCAAGTGTATAGACATTAAGAAAACTTTTACAGCCCTGGAAAGAATATAATTTGATGTAACAATTTTACAAAACAATTAATCCTCTGAAATTGAAAATATAGATACCGAATACATACCCATCAAAAATGTACACAGTTGTGAATCAGGAGATATACATGAGAATAACAATAAGTGCATTAGATTTCATGTAAAACAAAAACAAAACTAAGATCAAATAAGACATAGGAGAATGAACAAATGAAGGGGGGTATAATAGTGCAACGAAATACTCTGCATCATTGAAAAGGATCAAATTACAGCTATATGGATGCAACAACTTAGATGGATATCAAAACATGTTGGGTGAAAAACATGACACAAAACACTATAGCCTCAGACTAGAAGAAAATATTTGCAAAAGATATATCTGATAAAGGGCTGTTATCTAAAATACATGAAAAACTGTTAAAACTCAACAATAAGAAAACAAACAACCCAAATAAAAAATGGGCCAAGACTCCACACCAAAGAATATATACAAATAAGGTATAGCAAATAAGCACACAAAAAGATGCTGTACATCATATGTCATCAGGGCCATTCAAACGAAAATAACGAGATACACACAATTTTGTGTGTATCAACTTTTGTGTGTAATGACTACACACAATTTTGAACAGGCAAAATCCAGAACACTAATAACACCAGATGCTCATAAGCATCCTAGAGAAGAACACAGGTAGCAACCTCTTCGACCTCAGCCGCAGCAACTTCTTCCTAGAAACATTGCCAAAGGCAAGGGAAGCAAGGACAAAAATGAACTATTGGGACTTCATCAAGATAAAAAGCTTTTGCACAGCAAAAGAAACAGTCAACAAAACCAAAAGACAACAGAATGGGAGAAGGTATTTGCAAATGACATATCAGATAAAGGGCTATAAAGAACTTATATCTATAAAGTTATAAAGAACTTATCAAACTCAACACCCAAAGAATAATCCAATCAAGAAATGGGCAGAAGACAGGAACAGACATTTTTCCAAAGAAGACATCCAAATGGCCAACAGACACATGAAAAAGTGCTCAACATCGCTCGGCATCAGGGAAATCCAAATCAAAACCTCAATGAGATACCACCTCACACCAGTCAGAATGGCTAAAATTAACAAGTCAGGAAATGACAGATATTGGCAAGGATGCAGAGAAAGGGGAACCCTCCTACACTGTTGGTGGGAATGCAAGCTGGTGCAGCCACTCTGGAAAACAATATGGAGGTTCCTCAAAAAGTGGAAAACAGAGCTACCATACGACCCAGCAATTGCACTACTGGGTATTTACCCTAAACATACAAATGTAGTGATCCAAAGGGGTACGTGCACCCCAAGGTTTATAGCAGCAATGTCCACAATAGCCATACTATGGAAAGAGCCAAGACAGTATGGTACTGGCACAAAAACAGGCACATAGATCAATGGAACAGAACAGAGAGCCCAGAAATGGACCCTCAACTCTATGGTCAACTAATCTTTGACAAAGCAGGAAAGAATGTCCAATGGAAAAAAGACAGTCTCTTCAACAAATGGTGTTGGGAAAATTGGATAGCCACATGCAGAAGAATGAAACTGGACCATTTCCTTACACCACACACAAAAATAGACCCAAAATGGTTGAAAGACCTCAATGTGAGACAGGAGTCCATCAAAATCCTAAAGGAGAACACAGGCAGCAACCCCTTTGACCTCAGCCGAAGCAACTTCTTCGTAGAAACATCGCCAAAGGCAAGGGAAGCAAGGGCAAAAATGAACTACTGGGACTTCATCAAGATAAAAAGCTTTTGCAAAGCAAAGGAAACAGTCAACAAAACCAAAAGACAACCGACAGAATGGGAGAAGATATTTGCAAATGACATATCAGATAAAGGGCTAGTATCCAAAATCTATAAAGAACTTATCAAACTCAACACCCAAAGAACAAAGAATCCAATCAAGAAATGGGCAGAAGACATGAAGAGACATTTTTCCAAAGAAGACATCCAAATGGCCAACAGACACATGAAAAAGTGCTCAATATCGCTCGGCATCAAGGAAATCCAAATCAAAACCTCAATGAGATACCACCTCACACCAGTCAGAATGGCTAAAATTAACAAGTCAGGAAACGACAGATGTTGGCGGGGATGCAGAGAAAGGGGAACCCTCCTACACTGTTGGTGGGAATGCAAGCTGGTGCAGCCACTCTGCAAAACAGTACGGAGGTTCCTCAAAAAGTTGAAAATAGAGCTACCCTACAACCCAGCAATTGCACTACTGGGTATTTACCCCAAAGATACAAAAGTAGGGATCCAGAAGGGTACGTGCACCCCGATGTTTATAGCAGCAATGTCCACAATAGCCAAACTGTGGAAAGAGCCAAGATGTCCATCGACAGATGACTGGATAAAGAAGATGTGGTATATATATACAATGGAATATTATGCCGCCATCAAAAGGAATGAGATCTTGCCATTTGCAACGACGTGGATGGAACTGGAGGGTATTATGTTGAGCAAAATAAGTCAAACAGAGAAAGACATGTATCATATGACCTCACTGATATGAGGAATTCTTAATTGCAGGAAACAAACTAAGGGTTGCTGGAGTGGAGGTGGGGTGGGAGGGAGGGGGTGACTGTGTAATAGACACTGGGGAGGGTATGTGCTCTGGTAAGCGCTGTGAATTGTGCAAGACTGTTGAATCTCAGATCTGTACCTCTGAAATAAATAATGCAATATAGGTTAAGGAAAAAAAAAAGAAGAAGAAGAAAAAGGTAGCAGGAGGGGAAGAATGAAGGGGGGGAAACTGGAGGGGTAGACGAACCATGAGAGACAATGGACTCTGAAAAACAAACTGAGGGTTCTAGAGGGGAGAGGGGTGGGAGGATGGGTTAGCCTGGTGATGGGTATTGAGGAGGGCACATTCTGCATGGAGCACTGGGTGTTATGCACAAACAATGAATCATGGAACACTACATCTAAAACTAATGATGTAATGTATGGGGATTAACATAAGAATAAAAAAAAATTTTTTTTAATTAAAATAAAAAATCCAGATTGACAAAACAAGTCAATGAAAAGATTAAAAAATAGTAATTCAGTATCTTTAAAATTAAGAAAAAAAGTAAAAATAATGGATTAAAATAAAATAAAGATTGAAATTACTGATAAATTAGAAAGTATTTCACATTAAAAATATATAAACTTGAAGAGTGATTAATCTGAAACTTAGTATAGTTAGAGCACAAGTCTCTGAAAAATAAAATCAATCTCTATACATTATGTAATTCTTACCCTAGGAAAAAAACAGTATTAATAATTTTTGGTATCTAAAGAATACTTAATTTTAGTAATTACTAAATATTTTATATTAAAACTGGGATTTAATAGCTCACAAAAACTATTCATATATTTTCCAACAAATCCAGAAATAGTGCCTCAATTCTTATTTGCCAAGTAACCTTAATAAAGAAAAGATGGGGGGTGGCGCCTGGGTGGCTCAGTTGATTAAGCAACCAACTCCTGATTTTGGCTAAGGTCGTGATCTCAGGGTCATGGCATCACACTCCGTGCTGGGCTCCATGTTCAGCAGGGCATCTGCTTGAGCTCCTCGCTCTCTGCCCCTCCCCCAACACACATGTGCATGCACATATGCACTTTCTCTCTCTAAAATAAATAAATAACATCTTTTTAAAAAATAAAGAAATGATGGGTACACAGTAAGTAAAGAACACTGGTTTTTTAGTTATAGAAACTTAGATGGAAGTTCTGCTCTAACACTAATTAAACTGTGACCTTGGACAAACTAACTTTTATAAGTTTCCATGTCCTTAAGAGTAAAATGGGGATAATAATACTACCTACTATACAAAATTATTGTAGGAATTAAATATGAGTACCTAGCCCAGAGATAGGCATTTGGTAGAGTTCAATATATGTTAACTATGATGATGACAGTAATGACAGCAATGAAAAAGAGTAAAAACATAAAAAATAGAGGATATTATGTTTGCACCTGCAAATGTCAAAGCAAGACAAAAAGATAATGATTGGAGAAACAGATTACACTGGAATATTTTCAATCATCTATCTTTCTTCCTAGAAGTAAGAGTGCTGCACTGGGGCCACCAGAAATGAATCAAACTGGCATAGCACTGTATAGCAGTAATTCATCTTAAAATGCACATGCATTTGAAATGTGTCCATATTTTGATAAAACATCTACACATATACCAGATCTATGTTCTACATTAAAATGTTGAAATTTACTATACTTTATTTTTTCACAGAAGGTTAAGTTGGAACATACTAGACTATTTATTTCATCCTCTGATATTTTAAGATAATTTTTAATAATAAATATAGAAGAATTTAACAAATTGAAAGTTTAAAGTACATTTTCTTTCTTTGGTATTTAAGTCTGTTTCTTTCTGTAATTGTTTCCAACTTATAATTAGTATATTCTACACATTAATTTGATGCTTTGTTCCTTACTGTGCACTTCTTTGATACTAACATCTGTACAATTCTGTACAATATGCACATCTGTACAATGTGTTGAGACCTATTCTTACCATCTAGAATTAAAACCACTTAACTTTGCTATTGCCTTATATCAATGTAATAACCAAACTGGAGATCAAGGACTATACTAGTCTCCTAAGAGACAGCCTCCAATGAGAATAGCTCTAATAAAAGAGATGGAAAGTATGCAAAGGCTTTAAGAGATGAATGTGGATAAAAGAACAAACTGACCCAAACACCCCACAGACAATTCACTAAACTAATACCAGAAGACACACTTAATCAATACCTTTCATTTAAGGTAATTCAAATGAAAGTGCTTTAATTAAGGATGCCAAGCAAGGTGCCAAAGGAAGAGCAATTACTCATGGAAGGGTATGCTAACTCCTGTAAAAAAAAACCCTAAAACTCAGTACTTTTACACAATAAATGTCTGATTATTGCTTAAGGCACAGTCCAGTGTAGAGAGGTGGAGTTGGGGAAGACGTCTTGCTCCATGCAGTCTTGCAGGACTGAGCTGTTCCTGAGGTCCACAATCTTTCAGGTCCTCATCCTCCTTTCCACTGCACTACTGAATGGGGGCAAAGAGGATGTGAGGCACAGAGCTTTTTAGGGACCAGGCCTGGAGTGATGGACATTACTTAATGTTTATTGTCAGAACGCAAGTACATGACCTCCAACCTAACCAATAGTAACTGGAAAACATAGTCTAGTTGTGTTCAGAAAGTTTTCACAATTGATAACTAAATGAAATACAATCCAGTACAGTTCTGGGGCTTAGAAAGACTTATTTCAAAGCTAATAGATTTGGAAGTATGTCCCTAAAAATCCAAAAGTTTTAAATGCAGGAAGACATACTCCAAAAGAACCCACACATTTTCTTGACATGGGGGGTATTTTTTACTCAAGTTGGACTTCTTACCAGGAGAGCACCTTCCTGGAGAGTTGGAGGTAGATAGTATTAAATTTGTTTTCACATGAGGCAAGCTTAAAGTGAATTAGTAACCTGCTTGCTCAACTGATATGTTGAGATTTATGGCTTTATGGTATCTCACTGAATAAATGTTTTTGAAATAAAGCAAGCATAGGTGTTCCTCAAATACCTTGTTTCTTGGCTCATCAGCACAAATAAACCATTAGGACTATCTGTAGTTGTGACTACAGTGGGCAAAAATGAGCTAGAAAATTTTAACAATATTTAGCGTTAGTATTTGAAGACTGTATTCACCAGCTTTTTATCCAATTGTGTTTATGAAGCTGATAATCTATATGCAAATTAGATAGAGTATAAAAAGACAGGTTGTACAGCAAATGATTCCTTTGTATTTTTTGTATAATAACTTAATGTAGATTAGGGCACAGGGATGAAACAGGTACTATATTTCCTCATTCCCAATATAGAAGACTTTTAAAAATGACTATAGAAATTGGGAAAAATAAAAATCCTCAGATATTTGTTTTATAAAGCCCCTGCTATGTGCCAGAAACTAGTCTAGAAAAGAAGGCACAAGTTTGATCTTCCTAAAATGGAAAAGGCATTGACATCATCCTCTGCCTCCTTCCCATCAAAAAAAAAAAAAGACTAGATACAACAAAATAGAAAAAAATGGAAAAATGGGTAATAATCTTAGATATTGCTGGCCTAAAGGTAAACTGGGGAGGAAAAAACACACTCAGGAAGACTATCTCCCTACGGCAATATTTCCCAAAGTACATCAAGGACTATTATTTCACAGTCACCTAGAATACTTGTAAGAAAGCAAAAACTTTGGTCCCCAAGCTAGAATTTAAGTCACCATATTTCTAGAGACTTTTTTCACACTAATTTTGAAAACCAGTGTCTTGAGCCTAACGTAAGTAGCTATGAAAAAGCCATAATCAGTAAAGAAAAAAGGTTATAAGGAAGAGAAAAGGATATTCAATTATGAATTTACTGAATTAAAAGATCCTGCTTAGTGACCCATATTTCATATAATTATTTTATAATTCCAAATGTCTTTGAGAAATTTAATCTTCAATTTATTGTGGGAAAAAAGTAAAATATGATTCTAGATCAACCCATCAATTTTTATTAATCTACCAACATAATATCTAACAATACTATCAATATATATAACTTTCTCAAGAAGTCAGTAAATTGCTCTAAGATCTTATGTGTAATAAATGAAACAACAGAAGTTCTTTGGCTAAAGAAAAACACAAACTGATGAGGTAAGTGGTTCTCAATGGAGATAAATGTTAAGTGTACCAATTAGTTATCTCCATAATTATGGATTTCTTTAAGATTTTGTAAATTTATTTACTTGACACAGAGAGAGAGAGCACACAAGCAGGGGGAGTGGCAGGCAGAGGGAGAAGCAGCCTCCCAGCTGAGCAAGGAGCCTGATGTGGGACTCGATCCCAGGACCCCGGGATCATGACCTGAGCCGAAAGCAGACACTTAACCTACTGAGCCACCCAGGTGCCCCAATAATTATGGATTTCTAATGGAACTTACTAAAAGGGCTAAAAAGGATGCCAAGGATAGTAGACATCCTGAGTGCACAAGGCAACTCCACAAAACAACAAAAATAATTGATCCAAAACCCACGTAACTTTTGAACAACAAGGCAAATGAACAGGTTTTTGTTCATAATTATTTGAGCCTAGAACTTAACTCCATTTTACGTGTAAACACAGAGTAGCTTTGCATGTTTACAACAAACACTGAACTTTCTAGAAATGCAACTATATGTGACTTGAAAATACACCATATACAATTTTTTTAAATCTGTAGCACTACAGTACAAAATCTTTGTGGTAGAAATTACATATTAAAATTACTTACTTGGGGGTTGCCTATTGTTTTGCAACATGGGACTCTTAACATGCTCCCAGAAGCCTACAATCCAATTCTACTGGCTCTAATATTACTGTATCTTTTTCCAATCTGTCATCTATTTCCTAAAATCTATGAAATGACATAGTTTCCAAAGTCTTTTTAAATATCAGAAACTGAATGAATGCCTTGACATGTGGTGGGGCTTCAAGACAGAAAATATATTTTCTGTGACATTTCATCATAATCCTGTCCATATTTTAACCACTCAAAGATCCAGCTCATATTTGAAATATAATACTTCCTCATTTTCTCCATTTCAACAGCCTGTTATTTGTCTTGGCATAAGATCTCCAGTTTCTGACTTACCATCTTGACTGGGTTCAGAGTGAATGAAAGGAGTTTCAGAGACCTCTTCCACTTGGCCCTTTCTACCTTAATGGCTCACTTCTCACAGGTCAAAAAGCTAATATGAGGGTCCACAAGAGACTACATATATTCATTCCAATTATGCACTCAGAGACAGGGAAAATTACCACAGAGTGAGTCTGCAGACCCAATATAATCAATTAAACAGATTTATACCAAAATTCCATTTATTACCTAGTCCCCATAAGTTCCCATTTTTACAAAGGGGCTATGACTCTTCATCTCTAAATGCCAGGAGCACTCCCTAATTTTCAAGATAATTAATTATGAAAAACCATAAAGTTCTAGAGAACATTATTCCATCCCCATTGAGAATCATTGACCTAATAATGTTTTCTTCTGCCCAACCAAAATACTTTGACCTTCACATTTACTGTGTACAAGACAGAAGAACACTTTACTGACTTGTTGGAATTCAGATATTTCCTGGTAATTAGAAGTAGATTAGAAAAGGTCTAATAAGGGCCAATCTGGAAACATGTTTTTTGTTTGTTTTCCTTTTTTTTCTTCATTTGCAGTTAAAATTTGTCAATGGTGTCTTCAGAAATATTAACACAACTTCTTAAGATACATAGTAGCAATATTGAAAAGATTTTTTAAGCAAATAAATTAATGATATTTTGGTGATTAATATCAGTCCAAATACCTTATCCAAAGCCCTTCAGAAGTATCTGTGTTCCTTTTCCCATGACCAATTATCTACTAAATAACTCGAGGTCCCATTGAAGAAACAGTGGAGGAATATTTATTGTGTCTATCGATGAGATGGTATGGGTGCTTCTTCAACTTTATTTGATGGGTGCTGGGACCCAGAGATTCAGATTGGAATCATAAGAGTGAAGATACACAATTTTCCACTGGGACAGCTGACATCAACCTTCTGCTTACTGGTTCATGATTTTTTGCTGGCAATATAAGTCAAACAATAACTTACTTGGCTGTCAGAACTCACTAAGGCATTACCACAAATTCCTGCCAACCAACACACTCTGTTAGCCAACTGGTCTTGCTAACTGTTAAAGTAATTAAGAGTTAGGTGCAACCACTTGTCCTTTACTATTCTGGAATCCTAACATAGCCACTGACATCAGGGAGCCCAGCTGACTGGTAATATTTTCTCTTGTCTACCATGGCCTATAGACAACAGCCACCACTGAGTTTCAAAGACTCCAGAGCTCCCCTTACAATTGTACTCTTCATTGTCTTAATGAAGAAAGTGTTCTGGAAAACCTCCAAGAAAATAGAATCAATTAATGGTCTATGGATATTATGTAATACATGTGTTCCAATACATCCAGCTTCCTGAGTTTTCTGACTCCAATGCTCAAAATTTCCTCAAGACAGTTCCAGCATCTCCCCACCTATTTACTAGAGGCAATCAGCATGCCCACATTTTAAAAAGTCATCAGCAACTACAGGTATATCACTAAGACATGAAATCCTGGATCATAGGAGACTGATACCATATCAATAAATTCTCCCTTCTCCAGTCTTAGATTTCATGCTCCCTGATCCAAAACCCTCAAGGTCCACTCTCATATATACACTGCTGATTCCTGCCTCAGTGTATTTCTCAGACCCTGCAACGTTTTCAGTGATAAGCTATCTCTTACCTATCTACAGCAGAGACTGTGTCCTCCCAGTCATGCTACACTGAGACCTGACACTTGTTACGGATATGGAGACAATAAATGGAGGCAGGGTGCACTCTGGAGGAGGACAAACATCTTTTTATGAAACATAAACATCAGGTGCAATCTTTGCATTGTTGCCAGGGGATGGGAAGCTGCTTTACTCTATCAAATGACGGAAGACTACCACTTCTACCCAGGAGTCTTCAAGGGAATGAATCTAGGATTCGGGGCTCTGAGATCACACTTATAAGTGTCCCCACTGTATGCCTCAATCTCTCATGCCTTCTCATCAGGCAGTGACTCTGGCCTGGGGGAACTGTCACAGCTGATCTTTGAGTTTCATTTGCAGCCAAACTTATGATTAAATCCTGGGCATAATTTTCAACGTACTCTGCTCTCTAGCTGTAGAAGGTAAAGGTCTTCAAATGCTGTCATGAAGACCATGTGATGTTCACAGCATGCCCTGAGTTGATGGAAGGCTCCTTCTTTAAGGCTTTATGGCAGTTAACAAAAACCAGCCAAGTCCACAATCATAGTTACCACCCCCCCCCAACGACTTTCAAGTTCTAAAGCTGCTGCACAAACCAGCACTTCTCCTCCAACCTATACTTCATCCTATCAAACACAGTTAATATTCTCAATAATTATACTATAGCACACCAGGATAACCACTATTCCACTTACCATTAGCATTATAGTGTTTACTGCCACCTGATAAGTCATCTAACTATAACATCCCCTGCTGAAGGTCTGTTACCAAGAGCCACTTTCAGTAGCAACTGCCTGAGTTGGAATTACCTCAGTAGCAGATGTCAAGATAGGATGGGGGTGCTTGACAAGGGCAGTTATCTCAGGAAGCACTGTGACACAGTGGGAAATGTTGGACAAACTCTCACCCTTCATTGGTTCAGGATGACCCACTTGGCATAAACTATCTTACCCTTCCTGGTTATACTGGGCAGAAATATGTACCTCTGGAACTAAAAGAGGAACAAAGATTCTCATACTTTATGTGGAATACTGGAAAGTACAGGAAACTGTCCACTATAGCTTTGGTGAAACTATGACAGCCAAGGGAGTTAGCAAGATACATCATAAGTATCTGCCACAACGTTTTATCAAAACTTCTTTTACCTATTTTTATTTTATTAAAATAAATTATCCCCCCACTGAAGAACACTAGTTTCTATCACAAGGGTTGTTAGAAGGCTGAAGAAAAAAAAGGTAACTACCGACCTTCCTTACACTATTAAATTGAAAAGGAGTGAGAGACCCTGTATTTCACAGAATGCAAATATGTGTTACCTTCACATTGTAAAACTGATAAATTTTACAAAAATAATATACTGTGTTTTGTTTGAAGTCTGCACGTTGCTCCTCAAAAGTAAACAAGTTTCATAGAGAATACCACCTCACTCATTACATATTTATAGTATAGTTCATATCTCCATTAAATCATGTTTTAAGTGACCATTTCTGAGTTCCAGCTGTGGTTTAGGTCAGAGCTAGAACCCTGGCAAGATAAATAATGTAGTACCCCTTTGAATGAACATTTTGGCCCTGTTACTGAAGCCCTGTTCACTGTGTCTGCTCCTCCCCTCTCCCAGCTTACACCACAGGAAATGCATCCTTAAAATGGTCTCCATTTTCTTCCTTGAGCAATTGGTGGGGTGCATGGGAAAAAAAAACTCTAGAAAGGGTGTGGACCCCCCAATTCCTGGGGCCCCCAGGAGCTCCACACTCTATGGACTGTCCAAACTTGAGCAGCAATCTATCAACTACCTCGCTCAAGTCTTCCACGTTTCCAGTTGGTTTCACTCCAGGTAAGCCAGGGTTCCTGTCTCATCTCTCCCTGAAAGCTCTTGTTTCCCTTTAGATTTTTGGCTATTTGTTTACCCTGTAATCTCAATTCTCCAATGATTTCCAGAAAACTCATGGATTTGCAGTTTGTCCAGCTCTTGTTTCTTTCATTGTAAAGGTGGGAGCAATGCTCTTGCCAGCTCTCTATGTCCTTGAGCAAAAGCCTGAAATGCTATAACCCTTTTCATTTTCACTCCCTTGTTCTACTGATACAGTTTCTCCTTCTATTTACTATATTCTCCACCCAGAAAATTTTACCTCCTCCTTCACATTCCAGCTTAAGTATCCTCTTCTCAAACTTTCTTGATCCCTCCAAGGTAAATTAATCCTGCCCTCTTCAGTACTCTGTCAATATTTTCTTCATTCGAAACCATTATAAACTTATTGAACACTTACATTGTGGTACTGATGACATGGTCCCCAAAGAATTTCATTCTAGCAAAGGATACAGGCGAGTGCACAGATAATGCAAGGAAAAAATAGCATATAGGAAGAGAACTAATTTTAGTTTGAGAAGGTTATGAAAAATACACAAGATGTGATGTACAACTATATATTTAAAGTCAAACAAAAATTGACCTGTGAAGATGGAAAGGTTCCCAAGCATTTCAAATCACTGATACAGGAAATTAGTATATTATATTTTGGCTAGTGTCTCCACTGTTAGCCTGAAAGATACTTCCAGCAAAAACTATGTGATATTCATTTTCATTAATAGTACAAGCACTCAGAGCAAGATGGCAGAGGAGTAGGAGACCTAAATTTCGTCTGGTCCCAGGAATTCAGCTGGATAGGGATCAAACCATTCTGAACACCTACAAACTCAACAGGAGATCAAAGAAAAGAATAGCAACAACTCTCTGAACAGAAAAGCAACCACTTTCTGGAAGGTAGGACATGCGGAGAAGTGAATCCAAAGTGATATTCGGGAGGATAGATGGCGGGGGAGGGGGCCTCCATGGGCCACTTCTGGCAAATGATAGAGCAGCGGAGCACAAAATCGGAACTTTCAGAAGTCGGCTCCGCTGAGGGACGTCACTCCAGTGGCTAAGTGGGGGGTGAAACCCTCACTGGGACCGTGTGGTCTCAGGACCCTCAGGGTCAGAGAAAGACCAGGGGTGCCTGAGTGCGGCAGAGCTCCCAGGTATCGGAGCGGGAAAGCGGGCTGCAGAGATAGAGCCGAGGAGCGGGCTCTCAGCTCGGGGTTGCCATAAACTGTGATCCATGGCACAGTCGGGCCACTGCTCTTCCAGCAGGGACCCAACAAGCGGCAGATCCGGGGAGACTCCCCTTCTTCCCCTGGGAGGAGCGGCACGGGAGCGCACCGCAGGGATCTGCTGGGTTTGGAGACTCCACATGGGGTCATGTGCCAGAGACAGAAATGCTCGGTCACAGGCCGGGTGAGCACAGAGTGCGGCCGGAGACCGGGGAGACGGGAGTGATTGACTGCTTTTCTCTGGGGGCTCACTGAGGAGTGGGGCCCTGAGTTCTCAGCTCCTCCGGGGCGGAGACTGGGAGGCCGCCATTTTCACTCTCGTCCTCCAAAGCTGTACCGTAAGCTTGCAGGGAACAAAAGCTCCCGAGAGCAAACCTGAGCAGATGACAGCCCAACCCGGCAAGGGCGGGGCAATTACGCCTCCAGCAAAGACATCTGAGAACCACGCAACAGGCCCCTCCCCCAGAAGATCAGCAAGAACAGCCAACCAAGACCAAGTTTACCGATCAATGAGACTGGCAGAACTCCAGCGCTAGGGGAATACCACACACAAAACTAGATGCGAAATGGTTGAAAGACCTAAATGTGAGACAGGAGTTCATCAAAATCCTAAAGGAGAACACAGGCAGCAACCTCTTCAACCTCAGCCACAGCAACTTCTTCCTAGAAACATTGCCAAAGGCAAGGGAAGCAAGGACAAAAATGAACTATTGGGACTTCATCAAGATAAAAAGCTTTTGCACAGCAAAAGAAACAGTCAACAAAACCAAAAGACAACCGACAGAATGGGAGAAGGTATTTGCAAATGACATATCAGATAAAGGGCTAATATCCAAAATCTATAAAGAATTTCTTAAACTCAACACCCAAAGAACAAATGATCCAATCAAGAAATGGGCAGAAGACATGAACAGACATTTTTCCAAAGAAGACATCCAAATGGCCAACAGACATATGAAAAAGTGCTCAACATTGCTCGGCATCAGGGAAATCCAAATCAAAACCTCAATGAGATATCACCTCACACCAGTCAGAATGGCTAAAATTAACAAGTCAGGAAATGACAGATATTGGCAGGGATGCAGAGAAAGGGGAACCCTCCTACACTGTTGGTGGGAATGCAAGCTGGTGCAGCCACTCTGCAAAACAGTATGGAGGCTCCTCAAAAAGTTGAAAATAGAGCTACCATACGATCCAGCAATTACACTACTGGGTATTTACCCCAAAGATACAAATGTAGGGATCCGAAGGGGTACGTGCACCCCAATGTTTATAGCAGCAATGTCCACAATAGTCAAACTGTGGAAAGAGCCAAGATGTCCATCAACAGATGAATGGATAAAGAAGAAGTGGTATATATATACACAGGAATATTATGTAGCCATCAAAAGGAATGAAATCTTGCCATTTGCATGACGTGGATAGAACTGGAGGGTGTTATGCTGAGCGAAATAAGTCAATCAGAGAAGGACATGTATCATATGACCTCACTGATATGAGGAATTCTTAATTACAGGAAACAAACTGAGGGTTGCTGGAGTGGTGGGGGTGGGAGGGATGGGGTGGCTCGGTGATGGACGTTGGGATGTGTATGTGCTATGGTGAGCGCTGTGAATTGTGCAAGACTGTTGAATCACAGATCTGTACCTCTGAAACAAATAAGACATTATATGTTAAAAAAAAAAATTAAAAAAAGAAAAAGCAGGTGGGGAAGAATGAAGGGGGGGAAATTGGAGGGGGAGATGAACCATGAGAGACGATGGACTCTGAAAAACAAACTGAGGGTTCTAGAGGGGAGAGGGGTGGGTGGATGGGTTAGCCTGGTGGTGGGTATTAAAAAGGGCAGGTACTGCATGGAGCCCTGGGTGTTATACGCAAACAATGAATCATGGAACACTACATCAAAAACTAATGATGTGGGCGCCTGGGTGGCTCAGTTGGTTAAGCAACTGCCTTTGGCTCAGGTCATGATCCTGGAGTCCCTGGATCGAGTCCCGCATCGGGCTCCTGGCTCAGCGAGGAGCCTGCTTCTCCCTCTGACCCTCCCCCCTCTCATGTACTCTCTCTCATTCTCGCTCTCTCAAATAAATAAATAAAATCTTAAAAAAAAAAAAAAAAAAAACTAATGATGTAATGTATGGTGATTAACATAACATAATAATAAAAAAAATAGTACAAGTACTCACTTAATAATTATTTAGTGATTTGAATGACTAGCTGTGCTTCCTAACAAGAATGGTTTTTTTTTCAGTATAAGCACACTGTAGAAAATAATTGCTTTAAGAATGATGATCCTAATTTCATTGCCCTGCACTCAAAAGCCAAATAAATAAAACAAAGAAAAAATAATGAATATAATTCTATCTAGAAAGGCTATCTACAAAATACTGTACAAATTAGTATTCCAATTTTTCCCTTGCTTACAAAAATCATAAACAAGAACTAGGGCAAAATGTACTTTCCTCATTCAGAACTATATAATTTATTTTTCTACTATTTCATACATACGCCAAACCCTGTTACCCTGTATTTCTAAGTGTATAATTGCATGATTTCAATGAATTAAAATACTGCTCTCACTTATCTAGAAATAAAAGTATCTCACAAAAGTACCATATCACATTAGAGATAATTATTATAGATGGTTATATCACTTAAGCAAAAATATAGTACAAATTAAAGTTGTCAGTTTTCACTGATGAAACAATGGAATCTTAGAACAAAAATTAAATATTTCTTGTTTATGACCAGAACCTGATACATAATTCGTGGTAGGGGAGAGGGAGGCAAGAAGTAGTACAAATAAAAATGTAAGGCTCTTGGGCGCCTGGGTGGCTCAGTTGGTTAAGCGACTGCCTTCGGCTCAGGTCATGATCCTGGAGTCCCGGGATCGAGTCCCGCATCGGGCTCCCTGCTCGGCAGGGAGTCTGCTTCTCCCTCTGACCCTCCTCCCTCTCATGCTCTCTGTCTCTCATTCTCTCTGTCTCAAATAAATAAATAAAAAATCTTTAAAAAAAAAATGTAAGGCTCTTGTTAAAAATTTATTAAGAATTTCAAGATGGTGATAGCAGTGCATTAAACCAAGCATGATGCCCTTCTAGGCACTCACCCAAGAAGGTGGCCCTACTTATGAATTTTGTATTCATCAAAATATTAGTAGTATCTCTGTCTTAGAACACAGAACTCTGATTTTAATGCATCGGTATTGAGACCAAAATAGCCTTCATTAATAGGAATTTCCCTAAGATCTTTATCCTTTCACCTCCTTTTTAAGTTTAGAGACTATTGGAGAAGGAATAAAAAATGGTTCTGTTCACCTTCTCTGAAGTCATAAACCTATGACACCTCAGTGGCTAGTCAAAGACATGATCATCTAACTTTAAATGTTTAAAATAATTCTACAGCAAATAATATATTTGTCTTAAATAAAAAGAAACAAAATGATCATTTTCCAAGATTAACAGACTTATTTGGAAATAAAAGTTTTAGAGAATCCTTTATCAATTTTTCATAATTTTACAGTTATTATAGTTAGAGTTGATGGATTTGTGTCAAATACAGTACATTTATACCTAATGTAATATTATATAATTACATTATAATATTATATATATTTAATATTATATAATATTATATATATCTATATAAATTAGAAAAAAATAATGTTTAGATACCATGAGACAACTGCGTTTTGGGGTTAATTTTTTTGAGGGGGAGGGTAAATCTTGAGAATAACAAATAATAAAAAGACAAAAATCAATCATAAAACTATTGAAAGCTGAGTAACAAGAGTGGGTTCATGTCTGGGCGCCTGGGTGGCTCAGTCGGTTGAGCGACTGCCTTCGGCTCAGGTCATGATCCCAGGGTCCTGGGATCAAGTCCCACATCGGGTTCCCTGCTCTGCAGGGAGCCTGCTTCTCCCTCTCCCACTCCCCCTGCTTGTGTTCCCTCTCTCGCTGTGTCTCTCTCTGTCAAATAAATAAATAAAATCTTTAAAAAAAAAAAGAGTGGGTTCATGTCTAGTGAAACAGAGAAAAATAAGGAACCATTTGAAAGGCTTAAATAACTACAGTTATAAAATAATAATGACAGATTCAAAAGAAGGGCAAGAAACATATGATTTATTATTTAACAAGCTATGGAGGATAATCATAAAAATAAAATAAAAATTTAATGTATGTGTTTTCCAAAAAAATTAAGAATGTTTCTTTTTTTAGAGAGATACCAAAGACAAACATATTCTATGGGTTCTGTTAAAGCCTCCACAAAACTGCCATTTTTAAAAGGCTTAACTTTTTATGAGAATTGATAAAATGCAAGTAAACCTAGTTTAAAATAATATTGGTTGCTTAACTAGCACAACACTAAACTTAAAAAGCAAAGCCTGTAATAATTAGTTTACAGCAAAAGTTCAACCCACAAAAGTTCTAAAAAGTCATTTTTACTTACAATTGGCATTGATCACCTTTGATTCCTTTAGTTGTGCAGAAACATTTTCCTGTGTGCATGTGACAAATATTTGCATGGCCACTGCATGTACAAGCTGTAAGTCAAAATGAAAATGATACTGAATATTCTCCATCACAAACATACATCACATTTCATTCAGGGTTTTATTTTTATACTGTGTATTTTCCCCTGGCCATCCATAAACTAGAGTTACCACATAAGTTATTTTTTATTAAAGGGAAGTAAATTCACTTATTTAAAAATTTTGTGAAACTCTTCAAAGTCTTTGGGGTATCCTGAAGTTTAGTATGGATCCAAGTATTATCGCATTCTTCTTTGGGCTCCTTTCCATTTCTCATTTGGTACATCTATTTAATGAAATGATTTCAAAGAGCACAAGAGTTTTGGAGTCAAACAGCTTAGATTCAAAATGTACATATATAATCACCCAGCCACCTTGGGCAATTTATTTAACTTCTCTGCTTTAGTTTATTCATCTGCAAAAAAAAAAAACAAAACAAAAAAACAAACAAACAAAAATAATAATACTTCGCTCTTAGTACTGACGTGAAGATTAAATGAGATCGTGTATTTTTAAATATCTAACACATATCAAGCACTTAATAAATACAGCTATTACTTCTACTACTATTACACTGCCAACAAAAATAAAAATATAATTATATATCATGTAAAAAAGCATGCCTCTTTATTGCCCCCAAATCATCTTATTAGGCTTCTGAGATCATTCTCAGTTTTAATATTCCAGAATATTAATGGAAACATTCCAGGGCATAATAGTTACACACAGTCAATTTGGTTCAGGTGAACTCATTTCATTTTCTTACTCTGCACTCCTTGTTAAAGAGGAGCATTCCAATTATTTGGGACACAAACTCCATACATATTGTATCCAACATCCCAACAATTGGTAGGTTCTATTTCAGCATGCACAATCTCTCCTATATCTGACCCCTCCTTTTCACGTGGTAACCACTGTAACTGGTGGCATAGCATCGTCATTCACCTTCTCTTACTAACACAGTGACATATCTGATCTTTCTACCATCAGTATTTCTAGGCACAATGCATTTTACAATCCTGAGACAATCTAGAGAGACCAGGCCAACCATGCTGCTAGCCCTTTCAAAAACCTTCAGTGAGAACTGTGTCCCTGCAGCCTCCAGCTAGTTAAACCAGTCTCTGATATAAATGAAACAATGTGGCTTTTCCTTGATTTACATACATATATAAAAATTAGTGAGTCACTGGTTTTAATCAAAATATAAAATATTCTAGAACACTAAGTATCTTGCTAATTGTTTATGATTTTTTGCTTTGAAAAATATAGATGATTAATATAAAGTAAATACACACACCCCTACACACACATATGAAGTACGTTTTGGTACTAGGTAGATTCTTAACAACATGGTTTTTTGGCTAAAAGAAATTTCCACATAAAAGTATGACTTTTTTTCTTCCTAAAGAATATTTAAATAAATCAGCATAATTTTCCTTTAAGTTTGTAGAATTAACTATAGAAACCCACGATGCGAGAATTGCAGAAATGAATGACAAGATATAGTATTGCAAGGAATAAAATAAATGAACAGCAAGCAATTATGGGACCCTAAGATATATTGATAACATGTAATTTCATAAATAGTAAATGAATATACCATGATATCTTAATATTAACTTGCAGAGGTTCATATTAGTTTGTCTTATATTCAGAACTTTACTAAAAATAATGATGCACATTAATATTTTAAAACTTAGATAAACCTTTTATTTACCCTTTATGACAGAACTGAATAAGAGTTATGTTTGCAGAGTTCCTTAAAAGAATTATCATTGTATAGTAGCTTTAATAATTCCTGAGACAAAAAAAAAATTGTGTTAAAATACCTTTTAATGTGAGCTCATTTTGAAAGAATTCCCTTGTGGTTCTATACTTCAAGCTAAAATGACACAAATGTATTTTAAATTCAATTGTTTAAAATTTATACTTCTGACAGTGTTGAAATTATTCTGTTGTCAGCGTTTGAGGTCATCTTTTTATGCTGAATAAGCACCTATGAAATCATCATACAGTGGCCTCTTGTTTGGCAAATTTTATATGATGATGATTTTATAGCCTAGACATACACTAAAGGGACACTATGTGGTCACATGTTATTTCTGTTCCCCTACAGTATAAAGTTGCAATATCAACTTATAACCAAGACTGAACAATAAGGATAGGAAAAAAAAAAAGATGCTATAAGGGTTATTCTAACAAGTTGTACATGAAGAATATACCTAGAAACATGAAACCAAAAAGTAGTCATGATTGGTAACACTTGTTTCTACGTCAGTTTATGTGCCAAAGTCCCTTTCATTGCTACATCCTTGCTATCTGTTGAATACCTATAACAATAATTTCTGGAGGTTAGGAAATCATGTCGATTTAATATGCTTTGTATACTTCTAGCATATTATACTTAATATTTAGTAGATCTGCTATACATTATATTTCAAAGGAGTAAGAATTCTGACCAAAGGCAAATGTTCAAATAGCTGATCTAAAATTCTATTCTTCAAACTTACATTTTTTTTTAATTTTTTTTTTATTCTTATGTTAATCCCCATACATTACATCATTAGTTTTAGATGAAGTGTTCCATGATTCATTGTTTGTGCATAACACCCAGTGCTCCATGCAGAACGTGCCCTCCTCAGTACCCACCACCAGGCTAACCCATCCTCCCCACCCCCCTCCCCTCTAGAACCCTGTTTGTTTTTCAGAGTCCATCGTCTCTCATGGTTCGTCTACCCCTCCGATTTCCCCCGCTTCATTCTTCCCCTCCCGCTGTTGAATCTCAGATCTGTACCTCTGAAACAAATAATGCAAACTTACATTTTTATTTACAACTCTAAGCCCAAATTTTCATCAATGTGTGGTTTATGAAAAGGGAAAACTGAATACAGCTGTTTCTTTTTTATATAAACATGAAATGTTGATACCAACAATATCTTACCAATCTGAATTTTCTCATTAAAAATGCAAAAATTACAACTATTGCTATGGACCTGTTGTTGAGAGACTGTGATTTTTTTTTCTACTGAAAAAGTGATAGTTCTCGTAATTAAAAATAGGCCATCAATTGGACATACAGAGATTACTTTTAGTCAGGATATTTGACACCTGTACTTGCCTAAATAAAGAGTGACTAGTAAAACTGTTATTCAGCCATAGATCCAGTATTTACTAAATGGTCTGGGGTGTAAGGCACTGCTCTAGAACTGTAATTAAGATGGCAAACAAGGAGCGCCTGGGTGGCTCAGTCGGTTGAGCGTCCAACTCTTGATTTCAACTCAGGTCATGATCTCAGGGTTGTGGGATGGAGCCCCTTCAACAGACTCCGTGCTCAGTGGGGAGTCTACTTGAGGATTCTCTCTCCCTCTCTCTCTGCCCCTCCACGCCTCTCCCTGCTTGTGTACTCTCTCTCTCAAATAAATAAATAAATCTTAAAAAAAAAAAGTGGCAAATAAGAATCTAGAACTTAAGTAACTGGAACCTTCAAGCAAATGGCACTGTTTCAAGGATTTCAGTAAAGGTTAGAAAGTCATAAAGTGCCAAGAGGGCTGTAATATTTATATTTTATATTCCAAAGCTGTCCAACATATTCAAAAATTGAAAGAAGAAACTCTAACCATCTATTCTAACTATATCCCTGGGTCCAAATCTGGCCCATTTCCTATTTTTGTACAACCCATAAGCTAAGAATGGTTTTTACATTTTTAAAGGATTGTGAAGAAAGAGAAGGAGGTAAAGGTGGAGATAAAGGAGGAAGGAGGCAGATGAGGCAGAGGCAGCAACCATAAGTGGCCCACAAAAAACACAATTTACTATTTAACCCTTTAAAGGAAAAAAAGCATGCCAATCCCTGATCTACAATCACAAACCCTGGAATCACATAATTTGTCAGTTTTCCATTCTGATTTAATTTTAAAAACTGAAACCATATTTAAAACAAGTTAGTTTTTTTTTTCCTAACAGAACAGGGTTAAGCAAAAACATTCAAATATTAAAAATTTCACCAAAATAAATTTTAACTCAACTTCTAGAATTGTATTCTTAATACTCTGTGTTTACTTTTATAAAAGAGTAATTTTAATCTTGTTTCATTATCTTTGATTAAAGAATAAACCTTTAGTCGTATTTTATTTTCTTACTCTAGCTGGGTAGATTTCTTGACTGCTGCTAATAACTACCATTAAAAGTATTTAAGGGTGCCTGGGTGGCTCAGTTGGTTAAGCGATGGCCTTCGGCTCAGGTCATGATCCCGGAGTCCCGGGATCGAGTCCCACATCGGGCTCCCTATTCGGCGGGGAGTCTGCTTCTCCCTCTAACCCTACCCCCTCTTGCGCTCTCTCTCTCACTCTCTCTCTCTCAAATAAATAAAATCTTTTAAAAAAAAAGTATTTAAACCCTTTAAAATTGACCTCTTATACTTTATTTAGTCTGGTTTCCATTCATCTAAAAAAATAGAACAAAATATTAAGATCCTGGGCTATAAATGAGACATTTAAGAATGACACATTACTAGAAGCTATTCACAAAGATTACTACTTGCCTCAAGTTCAAATTCTTAAATTCCAACTGACTGAATTTTTATTGTACCAAAATGAATCTGCATTGTTTTCAATGAGGTTACTTTAAAAGATTGCCTTGAATAGATATTAGATGATGAATCAAAGAATCTGAAAAGATGTTGAGTATTATGTTAAAAATATAAAACATATTTTGTAACATAATAACAATAACAATATTTTATATCTATATGACTGTACTATTTCTGAAGTTTTTTTTTTAAGATTTTATTTATTTATTTGAGAGAGAGAGAATGAGAGAGAGCACATGAGAGGGGGGAGGGTCAGAGGGAGAAGCAGACTCCCCACCGAGCAGGGAGCCCGATGCGGGACTCGATCCAGGGACTCCAGGATCATGACCTGAGCCGAAGGCAGTCGCTTAACCAACTGAGCCACCCAGGCGCCCTGAAGTATTTTCATACACATTACTTCTTTAATCTTTTGCCACACATATTATACCCATTTGACAGAGGAACAACTTCAAAGAAATGAAAAAAAAATACTAACTTTTTTATGGGATTTGATAAATTGATAACAGTCATCATATAAAAAGATAAACATGCAAGAAAAGCCAGGAAAACACTAAAAAAGAAAAGCTTAAAAGAAAAGAACCAGCCTACTAGACATTAAAACATTTATAAGTCCTCTACAATAAAAACACTGCGATACTGGCACATCAAGAGACAAAGAGATCAGCAGAGTAGAACAGAAAATCCATAAATAGAACCAAATACATATGAAACTTTAGAATATAAAAAGCTTGTATATTAAATCAGGGATCAAAATGAATATTTTAAAATAAATGTCAATAGGACAACTGGTGAAAAAGGTAAATTTAGATCTATACCTCACACCATACACAAAATTAAACTCCAAAAGCTTGGTGATCTAAGTGTAAAAAAGTAAAACCACACAAGTAACAGAAGAATTTCATAGGTAACTTGGATAACTTGGATGTAAGAAAAAGTATTGTAACTCTAACTCGAGAGTGATAATTTTGATGAGATTAAAATATAAAGACTTCAACATGGCAAAAACAAACAAACAAAAAATCACCATAAGCAATGCCAAAGGACACATATTGGAGAAAACTGTTCAACAGATGGATAATATTCCTAATAAGTAAAGAACTCTCATTAAATTAAGAGGATAAAAATATCTCAACAGAAAATTGAGCAAAAAACATAAACAGACAATTCACATAAAATATAAAAATGGTCCTTAAATGTATGAAGATAAGATTAATTTCTCACATAAGAGAACTAAAAATTAAAATTTTCATCTATCAGACAAAAGTTAAAAAGTATAAAAATATTTTCTGTTCACAAAGCTATATGGAAAAAGATACTCTCTCATACACTGCTAGTAGGAGTACAGACTGGTACAATCATTACTAGCAATACAATGTATGTGTTTATCTCTTAACCCCACATGCTCCATTCTTGGAATTTATCTTGAAGATACACCCCTTACAGTACAGATATATATATGCACACAAAAGTTTCCACTACACCACTACTGATATTTGAAATTATTGGAATTCACCTAAATATTAATCGTGGGGGAATAGTTGAATAAGCTATAGTATATCCTCATAATGTAGTACTAGGTAGGTATAAAAACAATGAGGAAGGGGCGCCTGGGTGGCTCAGTCGTTAAGCGTCTGCCTTCGGCTCAGGTCATGATCCCAGGTCCTGGGATCGAGCCCCGCATCGGGCTCCCTGCTCCGTGGGAAGCCTGCTTCTCCCTCTCCCATTCCCCCTGCTTGTGTTCCCTCTCTTGCTGTGTCTCTCTCTGTCAAATAAATAAAATCTTTAAAAAAAAAAAAAAACAATGAGGAAGATCTCTGTAATGTGGAATGATTTCCAAGTTATATTATTAAATGACAAAAAAACCAGTACAACAGAACATGTTACCCTTTGTGTAAAAAATTGAGAAAATATGCATGTTTCTGCATATTTAATTTTAAAAATAACATAGGGAGAATAAACCAGAGACTGGTTTGAGATAGGTTACTTACAGGGCATGAGTGAGAATGTCATGAAAAGAATAGGGGGAAATTGACTTTTTGTACATTCGCGACTTTGAGGACCGTGTTAATATTTCACGTATTCAAAAAAGAAAATTACATCAGGGGCGCCTGGGTGGCTCAGTTGGTTAAGCGACTGCCTTTGGCTCAGGTCATGATCCTGGAGTCCCGGGATTGAGTCCCGCATTGGGCTCCCTGCTCGGCGGGGAGCCTGCTTCTCCCTCTGACCCTCCCCCCTCTCATGTGCTCTCTCATTCTCTCTCTCTCAAATAAATAAATAAAATCTTTAAAAAAAAAAAAAAAAGAAAATTACATCAACAATACTGGTGGGGTGGTGGGGTGCAGGTGGCCCTAAAGCTGACTAAACACAGAAATAAATGAATGGCCCCTACTCAAATGACTAACAACCACACTGAGGAGGGAAAAAGAATGAACACAAGTACTTTTGAAACACAATTACAGACTATATGTCCTCATACTGAAGACAAAATAAATAAATAAATGTTAAACTCTCATTAGTAGACTTCCTTTTCACAGAGCTTTGGTTTAGCAATTCCAAAACTACTTTCTGTGCATTTTAAGATTGAGGAAATTTAAAAATATATATTGTGGATAATGAAAGTCAGCTTAAAAATTTGGACAATAGGAAGAACAGAATGAACCCTGTAGTAAGGGACAGAAAATGAGGTATTAGTGTAAACTCATGGGTTTTTTTTTTAAAGATTTTATTTATTTTATTTTGGAGAAAGAGTGCAAACGTGGGGAAGAGCAGAGGGGGAGAGAGGGGGAGGTGGAAAGAATCCCAAGCAGATTCTGAGCTGAGCACAGAGCCCGAGGTGGGGCTTAATCTCACTACCCCGAGATCATGACCTGAGCCGAAACCAAAAGTTGGACTCGTAACTGACTGAGCCACTCAGATGTCCCTAAATTCATGGATTTTAGTATAAAATATAGGTAGATGTAGAAATGTGTATCAATGTGTGTAGTTATGTACATGTATAAGAATATATGTGTCTATGGGTAGACAAGTAAGCATGTGTGCACACAGCATGTGTGTACACTGTATTCTCCAGTTCTGTCTGTTGAGATGATCTAGAAATAAAATTGTCTTTGTAGCAAAGAGCCCACTAAAGGAACCAAGGCTGCTTAAGAAATGCCAGCTTCCAGTCTGGGCAGGAAAAGTACAAGATGGTGGCAAAAATACAAGAAAATGCTCAAAGAATGATAAAGAGTATATAAGTAGATATATGAAAAATGGATGGATAGACAGATGATACAAAAATAGACAGATAGATACACAGATACATAAATAAATACATAAATAAGATAACACAAACTAGAGAAGAAAAAGCTTTTCATGGTAAAAGAAAGCCAAAATAATTAGTATAGAAAGAATGATAGAAAATCACCATTTGGTAAAAATCATAAAATTAGTAGGTAAAAGTTTAAGAACTAACGTAATACTCACAGTCTCAAAGTATCTCCTAAAAGATATTTTTTTCATTAAAGGATAATATAGTAACTTTAGAGTGAAGAAATCTGGCAGACAATACTTCATCCAAATGTCCCTATTGAACATTACCATTAATGGAAGGATGATAGCATGTGGCTCATGATATGGTGAGAAGAATTTAGCATAACTTCAGTGGTATTCCTGCCAAAAGTATGCAATCAGAATATAATCATGAAGAAATGTCAAACAAAGACATATTTCATACAAAGCACATGCTATACACACACAAAAAAATGGGCTATAATCCTAAACAATGTCAATGTCACTTATTAAAAAAAAAGACTCAAGAAATGTTCCAGATTCAAGAAGGCTAAAGAGACATAAAAATGAATGCAACCAGTCATCTTGGATTTTCTTTTCTCTAAAGAACAACGCTGGGACAATTAGTAAAATCTAAATAAGGTCTATATTTAATAACAATATGCACCAAGGTTCATTTCCTGATTTCTGTAACTGTAATGTAATTAAGAAAATTCATAGTTTTTAGAAAATATCACTAAAGTATTTAAGGGATAAAGGCCCATCAAGTCTGCAATGTTTAACTGAAACAGCAAGACAGAGAGGAGACTTGAAGGAACTCTGTGAATTTACTTGCAACTCTTCTGTATTAAATTATGTCAAAACAAAAAAAATTAAATAGACCTTTTCGATTTTGAAAAGATTAAACATTTATACACCTAAAAAAATAAATAAAATACATGTTTATGTTTTTGACTTGTAAGTCAATAACAACATTATGTTTAACAACTTTGAGGTGTTCTCTTTTTCCCTATGTGTTAAGGGTTTTGTTTTTTCCATTTTGAGTAGAAGGGATGTTGTTAGCAATATGTCAAGTAAACAGTTCCATATCTCAAGAAAACATTAATTATTTCTCTTCCTATAAAGGGAATAAAAAGGTAGATAACAAATGGAGACACTGTATGGAGGGTATAGAGATTGTAGGGAGGGTATTCATTCATTCATTCATTCAACAAATATTTAATAAGAAGCTATTCCATTTCAGCTAACCTGTAACATCCAACAGCAAAAGAAGAGAAGAATCATGGGAGCTTTTTCTTTGCTTTTTTTTTATTTTATTATATTATGTTAATCACCATATATCACATCATTACTTTTTGATGTAGTGTTCCATGATTCATTGTTTGCGTATAACACCCAGGGCTCCACGCAGTACGTGCTCTCTTTAATACCCATCACCAGGCTAGCCCATTCTCCCACCCCACTCCCCTCTAGAACCCTCAGTTTGTTTCTCAGAGTCCACAGTCTCTCATGGTTCGTCTCCCCCTCCGATTTCTCCCCCTTCATTTTTCCCTTCCTGCTATGTTCTTCCTCTTCTTTTTTTTAACATATAATGTATTATTTGTTTCAGAGGTATAGGTCTGTGATTCAACAGTCTTGCACAATTCACAGCGCTCACCATAGCACATACCCTCCCCAGCGTCTATCACCCAGCCGCCCCATCCCTCCCACCCGCCCCCCACTCCAGCAAACCTCAGTTTGTTTCCTGAGATTAAGAAGAAGAATCATGGGAGCTTAAATGGTATTATCATTAACTAAGATGGGGTGAAAGGAGAATATTTTTAAATAATAAAGTCGCTGAATTCAGTTTTTGAACTAATCAATATGAACAATACAGGAAGTCAAAAAACAAGTTAAAATTGCTTATTAAAATAAATACACAATTAAATATTTATATACTTCCTTTAAAGCCTAAAAATATAGATTATTCTTATAAAATCAGTAGATGGACCCATAGAGAAAAAGCAAGATGAAAGGTATAGATAAAATTATTTGTGATTAAAAGAAAAGCAAGTATTTGCATTCATATCCCATGGTATATAAAAATGGATCTTTGAGAGAAAAGGTGTTTCTTGGTGATAATATATTAAGAAGGATTTTAATATGTTTATGAAATATTTACAGAAAATATTTATGCTGATGCTTTCCTACACCTGCTCTAGGCATTTCTAATATATAATTAACTTGTCCACCATCACTAATTAGTTTTTGTGCATTATCTGAGCAATGAAAAAGTATGTATCCAAATTGGCATTTAGCTTAATTTTACTCTTTAAAAAATCTATAAAATCAGACTAAAACCATATACATGCTTAGAATTTCTTAGATTAACCTCTAATTTTCTGGAGCATACAAAATAAATGTTTTGTGCTTGAGAATATGAGAAATATGACCCATTTTAAATTTACCCTTTAGTTGTCAAAAGCTTAACTTTTGTAGGTTTGTATAAAAGCCTTTTTATTGTTAAATTCAATTATACTATGTTACATCACTTTTTAAACAACCAGATAATGCCAGATCCTTATAACACAAAACCTTAAGCAATACATGATAAGGGGAGTAGGCATCACATCAAATGAAATTAAAGAGAAATATTAAACACTTACGATAAAATAATGGCTTCTATCTCGTCCCCAAAACATATGTATTATACTGTAGATTTAAAACCATTAAGTATTTTTTTTAATTCCATGAGATATATTAGTGAACTTATTAATGAAAAGAAAGCATGCAAGTGACACACTTCATTGTCAAAAACATGCAAACCAGAAGTGGAAATAACCTGTAGCATCAGGTCTAGGACCTTAAAATAACACTAACCAAATGTCAAAAGTTGAAATGAAGATTTAAAGTTAGGATGGGTGGAAAGTAAAAGTTTGTGCAAATGAAAAACAGGGAGAGAGGGGCGCCTGGATGGCTCAGTTAAGTGTCTGCCTTCCGCTCAGGTCGTGATCCCAGGGTCCTAGCATCGAGCCCCGCATCGGGCTCCCTGCTCGGCGGGAAGCCTGCTTCTCCCTCTCCCACTCCCCCTTGCTTGTGTTCCCTCTCTCTCGCTGTCTCTCTCTCTGTCAAAAAAATAAAATCTTTAAAAAAAAAAAAAAAAAAAAACAGGGAGAGAGATCTTGAGGAAAAGGGGTAGGTATAATAAAGGTGCGGAAGGGGGCGCCTGTGTGGCTCAGTCGTTGGGCATCTGTCTTCGGCTCAGGTCATGGTCCCAGGGTCCTGGGATCGAGCCCCGCATCGGGCTCCCTGCTCAGCGGAGAGCCTGCTTCTCCCTCTCCCACTCCCCCTGCTTGTGTTCCCTCTCTCGCTGTGTCTCTTCTGTCAAATAAATAAAGAAAATCTTTTAAAAAAAAAAATGCGGAAGTAAGCCAAGCAAAGTTCCCCAACACTCAAAAGTTCAGTGACTATGTCTCTAGCAGTTTCATGAGGCTCAGCCCACAGACATCTTTCTGAAAAGGCATCTAATACAAGAAACTAGTAAAAACTGCACCTTCTACTAACCACAATCTGAAGGTCATTCTGAAATCACTTGACTTAATGTCAGGTCCAAATACCTTTCATAGTCTCAGTTCTTCTTGTCATTTTGATTCCTTTTATGAGGATAAAAGGGATGAAGAGAACTCAAAAAGATGGGATAAAGAAAGCTTAGGGCTATAAGTATTTGAAGTTAGAGGAACACATCCCCCAGAAAAACAAAATATTTCAAAATAATTAGTACAGAGAGAAGATAAATAGAAGCTATAAAATAAAGATTTTTTTAAATCCTTCAGTTTAAACAGGCAGCTCTGCATGATTTAAAAAAGCCTTTTTTGGTTTTCTTATTTAAATTTTTTTAAAAATGTTATTCTGAAGCAAATCTTTAATCAAAGTATAACTTCATGCCCATACCATATGCTAAATATCTACATATAATTATATAATTATTCATGTAATGGCCTCTCTTTGGGATATTTTTTTTAATTTTTTTAAAGATTTTTCTTTATTTACTTGACAGAGAGAGACACAATGAGAGAGGGAACACAAGCAGGGGGAGTGGGAGAGGGAGAAGCAGGCTTCCCGCTGAGCAGGGAGCCCGATGTGGGGCTGGATCCCAGGACCCTGGGATCATGACCTGAGCCAGAGGCAGACGATTAATGACTGAGCCACCCAGGCACCCCTCTTTGGGATATTTAAAGTCTCAGGTTGGCCTTTCTCTGCCACACAGGAAAATCATGTATACCAAGAAAATACAAACTTTTAACTTTGTTGTGTCAAAATAATTAATAGAAATAAGATTTCCACGTCAAGTGATTTTCATTCATCTGCAGTTTTAGATTATTCAGGTCAATGTTCCCAGTTTGCGAGAATTAAATTTCTTACACTTATTTCAAGAAATACTCAGTTCATTTGGTTATAAACTTTCAGCCTCTATAAACATCTCTAATATGTGAGAAGGGTTTGTTTGTTTATTTATTTATTTTTGTGAGATGGGTTTAAAATCCTAGTAGAGAGAAAGAAGAGTTCATTCATATTCCTTTTACTACCCTCTTGTCTCTGAGAATAGTTGTGTCACAGCCCAATGTATTTATTAAAGTATTAAATACTTCTGTAAAAGTCAGCTATGGGTAGATATCCACAATATACCAAAAAATTTTAAAAATAAATAAGTTTTGCTTATATGAAACAAAGGCAAAACTAGAACTGTCACTTGTTGGAAGAACTTTTTTCCCCAAACTAGAAAAGAGTAAGTTTCTTTATCACTATTAAAAGTAAAAACTAAAATTTAAAAATGTAGAAAGAAAAAAATCAGATGAGTATAGTATTCAAAAACCTAGAAAAAGAACAAGAAAATGAACTAAAAGATATAACTTAATAAATATAAAATTAGACTTTGCTAAAACCAATTATGAATGCAATGTTAAAGAAAAACATCTTATTGGTAATACCAACTCACCCATTAAACATCTTGCAATAAAATAATCAAAAAGAGTTAAGACCTAGATGAAGAAAACTATTGGTCATATATGACTGCAATTTTTAAAATGCCTATATTTCATGATTTGGAGAGGTTTTTTTTGTTCTTATAGTACATCTTTTTATGAATAATCAAATAAAACAAGTACATATAAGTATTTTTAAACATTTTGGGGATTAATAGCATTATAGCTTAGTTGTCTTACATTTAGAACAAGGTATAATATAAAGCATGCAATTAATGATAATCTTATAAAATTGTAACTTATAAATTGAACTTAACTCCAAAGGGCCCACCCAGATCGTTCCATCAGGATTAATCTATTTGTCCCTGGTTCCATCATTCAACCTCTTCATAACGCTATTATAGCACCCTTACAATGTAGAGAAATCAAGCCCTAGCACAGTCTTTTGCATATAGTTAGCACTCAATAATTGTTTGTGAATTCGAGGATAATCCTTCATTGCAAAGTAATGCAGTGTATAGACTGTTGAGTGAGACGTTCTAGTCAAGGAAACTTTCACTTATTTTCTTTTACTAAAATTTGTAAGTCAAACTGGAGATTATATGACAAAAACAATACTGTTACAAAGTCTAAATCATACATTTTTATTAACATACTTAAGTCTACTGATGTTACAAATTGTAATAATAAAAGTAATAGCAATAACGGCAATAATAGCATTCTAGAGTTAACATTTGCCAGAAACACATATTATTTCTTATGTAAAGTACCTCATTTAAGCCTCACAATAAATTAAATTAGTCACATAATTTTTAAGTGAGGAAACTGAGACAATAAGAGGTTAAAAAATTACCCAAGGTGACAGTGGCAGTGCCTGGATATGGACCCAAGCAATAGGATTCCAAAGCCCAGGCTGTTTACAATGTTATATTCTTCCATAGCTACAAAGATGATTGAGAGATGATAGATGATAGATAGATAGATAATAAATAGATAGATAGCAGCTCCAGGGCAAATTTGTATCAAAGAATCTTTCTGGACATCAATGAGAAATAAAATAATTTTAATAATAAACCACTTTTTAAAAAGTTTTTGTTTCAAGTTTTTATTTAAACTCCAGTTAGTTAATATACAGTATAATATTAGTTTCAGGAGTAGAATTATTGATTCATCACTCAAATATAATACCCAATGCTCATCACAAGTGCCCTCCTTAATACCCATCACCCATTTAACCTATCCCCCCACCCATCTCCCCTATAGCAACCCTCAGTTTGTTCTCTATAGTTAAGAGTCTCTTTATGGGAATTTCCCTCTCTCTTTTCTTTTTTTCTCTATGTACATCTGTTTCATTTCTTAAATTCCACGTATGAGTGAAATCATATGGAATTTGTCATTCTCTGGGTGACTTATTTCACTTAGCATAATACAATCCAGCTCCATCCACATCCTTGCATATGGCAAGATTTCATTCTTTTTTATGGCTGAATAATATTCCATTGCCTATATACATCTATCACATCATCTTTATCCATTTCCATCAGTTGAAGACACTTGAGCTCTTTCCATAGTTTGGCTATTGTTGATAACATTGCTATAAACATCAGGGTGCCTGTGCCCCCTCAATTCAGTATTTTTGTATCCTTTGGGTAAATACCTAGTAGTGTAATTGCTGGATCATAGGATAGTTCTATTTTAACTTTCTGAGGAACTTACATGCTGTTTTCCAAAGTGGCTGCACCAGTTTGCGTACCCACCAACAACCTAAGAGAGTTCCCCTTTCTTGGCATCCTTGCCAACATCTGTGGTTACGTGTGTTGTTAATTTTAGCCATTCTGACAGGTATTTAGTTATTTATTTATTTGAGAGAGAGAGAGCAGGGGAACGGTCAGAGGGAGAGGGAGAGAGAGAGAATCTCAAGCAGACTCCGTGATGAGTGCAGAGCCCGACACAGGGCTCAGTCTCACCACCCTGAGATCATGACCTGAGCCGAAATCAAGGGTCAGTTGCTTAACTGACTGAGTGACCCAGACACCCCCTGACAGTTACTAATAACCCACTTTTAATAGTTAATTGTAATAAAAGAATAGCTATGAATATGCCATAGTCTAAAAACAATCTGAGGAAAATCTACAAGTACATTTATTAATACCGGCAACAATGTTAAATTGACTTTAGTAGACTGAATTTAAAAAATAATCTCTGAATCTGCAGGACCTCTGAAGCCTCACCATTCTAATATAAATCTACTTCCTTCTTTCCCTTACTATCAACAGACTTTGAATTTTAATAAATGCATATACTAATGAAAAATGAACTTTTCTCAATAAGGTGAACTAAAAATAAAGAAACAGCAGTAAATTTATACTTCTCATTTTTTATAAATTGATTTTAGCCACAGCTGCATTAAAAATAATTCACCAAATGTGACATACTGTTGATTTAGTTAGATAGCTAATGTGGCCCTAAGAAATAAAAATGACTTTCATATATTACATCACCATAGAGAAGTCAGAGACAGCAAAATAATATCTTGCCAACTTTAGAAAACAAGGAAACTATAAGGAATTATTTAAAGCTCCATAAACTACCAGAGAATGTGCAGTAGTGAATAAGATAAGCATTTATCTTTCATCCCCTTTAATTTTCCATTGCATTATGCCTCAGCTTGCCAGATGTGTAATGTCAGCAACAAAAATGAATATGGAATAACTGAACTTAGTCTTAAACCTAGCAGAGAAGTATCATCCCCAAAGGGGAACATATTTCTAAAAGCACTTATGCCTATTGGAGTGATAAAACTTACCATTCTAATTTAAAACATTTTGTAGCTAAGATAGTTATTCAAATGTTCCTTTTGACAATATTGGCAAAAAATTAATACTTTGGTAATCCTCATGACATTGCATTTGGCAGTGGATTCTTAGATATGCACCAAAAACACAAGCAACAAAAAAATAAATAAACTGGACTTCATCAAAATTGGAAACTTTTGTGTTTCAAAGGACACTATAAAGAAAGTGAAAAGGTAACCTACAGAATGGGAGAAAATATTTGCAAAATATATATCTGATAAGGGCTTCGTATCTGGAATATATAAAGAACCCTTACAGTTCAATGACAACATCAAACAACCCAAATAAAAAATGGGCAAAGGACTTAATAGACATTTCTCCAAAGATCTACAAATGGCCAATAAACACATGAAAAGACACAGGAACCTGAACAAATATAGCATGCCCATGTTCATCACAGCATTACTCACAATACCAATAGTTGGAAGCAACTCAGGGGTCCATTAATGGATGAATGGATAATGTATATGTATGCATATACACATACAATAACATACACATACAACAGAATATTATTTGGCCTTTAAAAGGAAGGACAACCTGACACATGCTACAACATGAAAGAAACTTGAAGACAATTACACTAAGAGAAATAAGCCAGTCATTAAAGGACAAATACTGTACAATTCCACATATTTCAGGCTATCTAGAGAAATCATATTCATAGTGACAGAAAATAAAACGGTGATTGCCAGGAGCTGGAGTAAGGGTAATGGAGAATTACTATTTAATGGGTACAGAGTTTCAGTTTTGCAAGATGAGAAGAGTTCTGGAGATGGATGGTAATGATGATTTCACAACAAAGTAAATGTACTTAATGCCTTTGTGCTATACACAAAAACATGGTAAATATAGTAAATTTTATGTTATGTATATTTTACCACAATTAAAAAAATAATAAATTGTTCTAAAATGGGCAAAGGACTTCAACAGATATTTTCCAAAGAAAATATACAATGGCCAACAACCACATGAAAAGACAGTTAACATCACTAGTCATTAGGGAAATGCAAATCAAAACCACAATGGGATATCATTTCATATCCACTAGGATGATTAAAGTTTTTTAAAAATGGAATATAGCAAGTGTTGGCAAGGATGTGGAGAAATTGGAATCCTCTACGTTTCTGGTGGGAATGTAGAATGAGGCAGCCACTATGGAAAAGAACTTGAACAATTTGGCAATTCCTCAAAAAGTTAAACGTAGAATTACCACAATCCCTCTCCTAGTTTATGCACAAAAGAACTGAAAACCAGTATTCAAACAAAGATTTGTACAGTAAAGTTCACAGCAGCATTATTCACAATATGTAAGCAGTGTTAACATTCTTTGATAGGCCAGGCCCTGGGCCAGCTCCCTGTTTAATAGTCTTCATCTTTTCCTAACCAACAATAGAGGCTTTTCTGTGGGTGCTGTATGGGCAACCTCCAAGTAGAAATAGAAGATTAAAACATAGGGACAAGGACCAACCTAGAGATAAAAAAGGATTACTATAAAATTACAATTTAAAAGGATGTTTATAACATAATAAAAAATAATAATTAAAAAAAAGGAAAACCTAAAAATTCTCTAAAAAGTAAGAGAAAAAAGCAGGAGGATAGAGAGGAAGATAGAGAAAAGTAGAGTTTAGTGAACAAAAAAATGTGATGAGAATAGCACTTTAAATGCTCTTTTAATGTACTTCAATTCCCTTATGTGTGCCCCTATATATATGATCTCATTTGATCTTTATCATCTCCCTTTTACATATGAGAACAATGCGGCACTGAGAAGTTGAGTGGTTATGGTCACACACGTGAACAGTGGGGGGGGGATTCAGCCCAGGATTGATTCCAAACCCAAAAAAGCTTATCTGATGTAAGGCATACACAAAACCATTAATTATTTCTTATATCTAAAGTCAAAACAATAACTTATTATTATTAAAAAACAATCAGCAGTGAATTTTTTGAATAGTGAGACTACAGGCGATTTTTAATGTATCTGCATTTGCTAATTTTCCATGTATTCATTTTGAAATAAGAAAAAAACTTTTTAAAGTATATCAGAGAATTGTTATAGTTCATATCTCCCCTAATGAATAAATACTACCTTCTAAAAATACTGAAACTTAATGGAGGACGCCTGGGTGGCTCAGTCGGTTAAGCATCTGCCTTCAGCTCAGGTCAGGATCCCAGGATCCCGGGATCGAGCCCCGCATCAGGCTCCCTGCTCAACAGGGAGCCTGCTTCTCCCTCTCCCTCTGATCCTCTCCCCGCTCATGCTCTCTCTGCCAAATAAATAAAATCTTAAAAAAAAAACCTAATGGAAAAAATTTTCTTTTATAAAATATATTTTCCACAAGAGTTGTATCTTTCTCAATTTTCTTTTCTGTGGTAAAAATACACTGAAGTAAAAGAAAAAATACTTACCTGTGCACTGTCCTCCATTAGTCGGATCCCCGTAATAACCTGGCATGCAGTCTTGACACTGCTTTCCTGTGGTAAGATTTTTACACTGTTCACACACGTTATTATTGATGCAAGTGCTATGTCCATTACACTGGCAAGCTAAAGAAAAGAGTAAAAAATATTATAAATACCTACAAAACCATAACAAGTATAATAGCTATCAAGACAAAGAATTTATTTTACAAATTTGAATGGTAGCAAAGTCCAAAGGACATTTCCCAAGTTTTATTTTTTTATGTAAAATATATGTGGCTCAAAATATTAATGCAGGACAATATATATAATAAATTGTGTTGAAATTTTGTCATATGTTCTATAAAATGTAGGGGAAAGAGATAAAGTAAAACATAAAAGTTATAGCTAAAAAGGGAATACTTATTTTTTTTGAGAGGGAGTGGGAGAGAGAGTGCACATGAGCAGGGGTGAGGGGCAGAGGGAGAGGGAAAGAGAGAATCTTAAGCAGGCTCCATGCCCAGCACGGAGCCCAATAAGGGGCCCTATCTCACGACCTTGACATCATGACCCGAGATAAAATCAAGAGTCAGACACTTAAGTGACTGAACCACCCTGGCGCCCCCAAAAGTAATACTTAGCACGTTCCTTAAAGATTCAAGTGAATATTATGTCTAGAAGTTATACAAACACAAGAATGAATAATATAGCTTTGGTAAAGAATGTTAAAATGCATCTTAATTATATTTACACACAATAACAAAGGATCAATAAATATAGAAAACTGTGTGGCTACAGGTCCTTCAAAAATCTCCATGTATGATTAACAAAAATAGCACTTTTAAGTTAATTTGCATAAAAGCAAATTATAGTCTTATTTTCTTTGGATAAGAAAAGCTTCAAAGCTTAATCAAAATTCTATTTGAATGTGAACTAAACAGAATCACATTTAAAGCATGAGACTTTTTTTATGTGTTTTATGTGTAATATAAGATTTAATAAGTTCTGGTAATAATTTTACAGCAGCATTTCAGATGAGAGATAAAGTTCATATATGAAAGCTCATGCCTTTCATCCTATTTGGAGCATAATGACTTAGTTTCATAACTGCTTGCCCAAACACCATCATCATTGCCACCCTCATAATCATTTTCATCACTATTACAACTAAGATAGCATTTAATTGAGCTTTCTCTTACTCTAGCCAGGGAAGCCAATATTCAGTCAATTCCAACTGTTTGTGGCCAGCATCTCTTCTGATTGGTCAGAGTACATTTTGTATCAGTCTTAGAATATATAAATACCACTCTATTGCCAGATAGTATACCAGGTGGTATACCTAAATTATATCATTTAATCCTCACAATGATTCTATATGGAAGGCACTACACCGGGGACCATTTCTAAGATAAGGAAGCCTGGGTTAAGCAACCACCCAAAGTCACACAGCTAATCAATGGCAGAAACAAACACACAATCAGAAAGTATGAATCAAAAGACAGACATTAAATACCATACCTCTTGTATGTAGAAAATTTGAAAGTGAGAGGGAAATCCTAAGAGAGTAACATAGGTTCATCCACAAGAGCTAACATCAAAGGGTAAAGAAATACACAGGCAAGAACAGTAAAAACTAAACACCTATACCTTATAGAAATTTTCAGAGCCATAACTCTACTGTAAGACAGTATAGAAATAACATAAAGTCATCATGGGAAAATGCTAAATAATCTCCATCATCCTCTTTATAAAACTGAGGAAAATTATAACATAGTTTTCACATTTTATATTACATTATGAAACAATGAGGAAATTTAGAACAAGGAAACATGTTCACAATAATTTAAGTGAAATCAAGATACAAAACATTACATTTAGAATGACAATTTTGTTTTAAAATGTATAAGTATGGGATGCCTTGGTGGCTCAGTTGGTTAAACATCCTACTGACTTGATTTCAGCTCAGGACATGATCTCAAAATCCTGACATCTAGCCCAGCATCAGGCTCCATGCTCAGCGGGAGTCTCCTTCTCTCCCTCTCCCTCCCTCACCCTTTACCCCTCCCCCTGTTCGCTCTCTCAAGGGCTCTCGCTCTCTCTCTAAAATAAACAAATTAATTTAAAAAAAATAAAAATAAGGAGACAAACCATAAGAGACTCTTAATCTTAGGAAACAAACTGAGGGTTACTGGAGGGGAGGGCGTGGGGGATGGGTTTACTGGGTGATGGACATTGGGGAGGGTATGTGCTGTAATGAGCACTGGGTACTATATAAGACTAATGAATCACAGACCTGTACTCCTGAAACAAATAATACATTATATGTTAATTAATTGAATCTAAATAAAAAATAAAAATAACAAAGTTTAAAAAAACAAAATGTTTAAGTATGCCTATGGAAAAGTTAATATAGGTTATCTTAGTTTAGTAAGATTTTTTGCATCATCAATTTTCTATAATAAATTCATATTGCTTCCATAATAAGAAATAATAATGTTAAGAACTTTAATTTTTTAACACTTGTTTAAAAGTGTAAGTTACTGGTCATAGAAATTTTATTATGTGACACCACTAATTAATTCAGTCAGGTAAAAACAAAATTTATTGAGTGCCCACTACATGTAAAGCATTACCTGAAAAAGTTAAAATAACAAATGGGTTACTATATGTATTTTATGAACCTCCTGGCGATATATTTTCATCATAAAAACAAATGCTTTAACTTCTGAATAAGAAGCAATCACATCTAACATCCTCCCGTTAGCTCACCACTAAAATAAGAAGGAAACTTGCCAGCAACTACAGGAATTTGGGTATGGTGACAATGACACAAATTAAAGAAAGTAGTAAACTACAATATCTCTGGAAATTAAAAGAGGATCCCTGGTGTAATTCCACTCACTGTCTCTTCCTGAAAACGAGAAGTTCAGAAGGCAGTTCTGAGCCATAGGGCAATCATGAAGCATATTATTGGCATGATGCCATACAGCTCATGGAAAGTGTGATACAGGAAAGTCAAATGTTTGGGGTAATGAATATACCACACAAAAAGCTGGTACAATTTAGACCTAACTGCAGATAGAATTTCAGAGGGAAAAAAGAAGAGGGGGGTGGTCACTGTCATAGCTTGTAACTAGTATGGTAATAATGGCAAAAGAGAAAGCATGTTACAGAAAGTGGAACCCAGGCATAATGGCTGTAGCAAACACAGACAAGAAAAGGATACACAATAAGCCTATGATTATGTTTTATTCCTACTAGCATCAGGGTGCTGGAGCAATGAGTTAATAGAAGCTTGCATCTAACAGTTCTTTCAGGATACATTGTTACTTGAAAGGTTCTAATAACAACCTGGCTGAGGAACATGAATAAAGCTAAAGAGAAGCTATCCATACTGTTTTGTCTAAATTTTAAAACCAGCCCAGATGGTTCTTTATCTCTGGATACACAAACAGATACGAAAGAAAGAAAAGAAAAGAAAAGAAAGAAAGAAAGAAAGAAAGAAAGAAAGAAAGAAAGAA
>NC_058408.1:139231254-139284041 GCF_002201575.2 Neomonachus schauinslandi | reverse complement strand
AAAAGAAAGAAAGAAAGAAAGAAAGAAAGAAAGAAAGAAAGAAAGAAGAAAGCAAGCAAGCAAGCATTATGGAAAACTCAGCATTTGATATGCAAATAAAGTACATAGTTTTGAAAAATATGCGCTCTCTAAAACAGATGTAAAACATTTAAAAATATCTGCTTAACTTCCTCAACAAAACTCAAAAAAAGTATATACAGAAAATTTACTCAAAACATTTTTTAACACATACCCTATCTTAAAACAAAAGGGATTATCAGATGCTAAAAATCAGAACTGGGATTCAAAACAAGAATGTTAAAGAGAATTTTGAGGTAATAACAGAATTTCACTATACATAGGATAAACAAGCAAGAATAAAGAGACATGGGTTTGAAAACCCAGCATGGCCAGGTGATATGATCTCTGGCATCCTCAAGGAAGAGAGCTAAACTGAACCATATTTATAATGCCTGAAGCCTTCAATTGCAGCCCCTATCTGTGGGGGAGAAAAAAGGTACTAAAGCACATCACAAGCCCAAAGTAGCTGAAAAGAACCTTAAAGACACTGTGGTAGGTGTATGAAAGAAAAAAAGTCACTTGTGAGAACTTATAGCCTATGCCAGACATATATGTTGGGTGAAATTCACATTGTCCACATGGTAGAGAAACATCAAACATTAACGTAAAATCTGTTCTGTAATCAAGAAAAACCTCACACACACCTTGCAAAATCAAATGTAAATGGCCCCTTGAAATACTTCTAAAAACTCAGATCATACAAATACAACACAGAATATACACTGAGAAAAAAATTTTTTTTTCTGTAAAGGGCTAGATGGTAAGTATTTTAGGCTTTGCTGATGATATAATTTCTACCACAATTATTCACCTCTGCCTATATTATAGTGCATTATAGTGCAAAAGCAACCATACACAATACATGAACAGTTGAGCACATCCACATTCCAGTAAAATTTAATCTACAAAAATAGGCAAGGGACCAGGTCCAGCCTTCAGGCCTTGCTTTGCAAACCTCTGACTTGTAGGAAGGTGGGGGGCAAGCAAACAAACAAAAACACTTACAGAGTTAAACCTCAAAAAGAAAATTTGCAAAGCATCAAAAAGAAGACTCAGAAGAAAGAGAGAGATAATAAAAATGAGAATTGATAGACCAAGAGCTGGACTCACAGGACAACTAGAAGACAATGAAAATATTAAAAATAATTAAAGACAGAAAAAATAAAACTATGCTTAAAGAAGTAAAAGTAGGTATGACAATATCTGACCAAATAGAGAACAATCGTAAAAACAAATTTTTAAAAAGTGAATGAAAATTAATGAGTAGAATAATTTAATAACTAAAATAAAAAATACACTAGAGGGACTCAAGAGTAGATTAATACTGGCAGAAGAAAGAATTAATAGGTCAATAGAAACTATGTCCATACAGAGAGAAAAAAGAATGGAGAAAAGTGAACAAAACCTCAGATAAATGTGGGAAACCATCAAGTACTCAAGCCAACGACGTGTAATGGGAGTGTTGAAAGGATGAGAGAGAGAGAGGAGGCTAAAATTTACTTGAAGAAATAATTCTGAAAACTTCCCTAATTTGATAAAAATGTTATCTACACATTCAAGAAGCATAACTCTAAGTACAAAAAAACATGAAGAGATTGACAGACACAGTATAATAAAAAAGATAAAAATCAAAAACAAGGAGAAAATCTTGAAAGCAGCAAGAGAAAATATGACTTCTCACTTACAAAGAAGCCCAAGAAGATTAACAAATGACCTTTAATCAGGAGCAGTGGAGGCCAGTAGGCACTGGATAATATATCTAAAGTTGTCAAAGAAAAACTGTCAACCAAAAATTTCATATACAGAAAAGCTACTTTCAAAAAGTTTAAATGAATTTATAAAGACATTCACAGATAAACAAAAATTGACTGGATTTGTTGCTAGAAGATTTACCTTATAAGGAATACTATAGGAAGTTCTTCAGTGGGAAACTACATGACCCCAAATAGTAATTCAATTCCACACAATACGATGAAGAGCACTGGTAACTGTAATTATGCCATTACAAAAAACAATAAAAGGATATGTTTTTTCTCCTTTCTTCTGTTACCTAATTTTTAAATTATATTTTAAAAGATATATATAATGATATTGTTGGGCTTATAACATAAAAATATATTTCCCAATAACAGCACCAAGGAAGTGGGTGGAACAAAATCCGTATTGGGCAACAGACGTGACATGGTATTAACAGATGGTAACTTGAATGCACAAGAATGAATGAAAAAACCATAACTGGTAAATATAAAAATTAATACAATGAAAGATATAAATATATACTCGCCCTCCTTCCTTCTCTCAGATTCTTTAAAAGACAAAATATTATAAAGTATTAACTGTAAAAATGTATTGTTGGGTTTGCAACATATATAGAAGTAATCGATATAACAATTCTAAAAAAGAAAAGGAATAGACCTATATGAGTAACATTATTTTATCTCACTGAAATTAAGTTATTATGAATCTGAAGCACATGTTAATAGGCTAAGTTGTATATGGCAAACACTGGAGCAATCACTAAGGAAATAACTCAAAAATATAGTGGAAAATCATTAAATAAATTTAAATGCTACCTTAGAAAATATTCACTTACCAATAAATAAATAAGAAGCAAAGGAACAAAAAAGTCATGAGACATATAGGGGTAAAAATACAGTAGCACACATAAACCCAATTATATAAATAATAACATTAAAGGGGCGCCTTGGTGGCTCAGTTGGTTAAGCGACTGCCTTCGGCTCAGGTCATGATCCTGGAGTCCCTGGATCGAGTCCCGCATCGGGCTCCCTGCTCAGCGGGGAGTCTGCTTCTCCCTCTGACCCTCCCCCCTCTCGTGTGCTCTCTCTCTCAGTCTCTCTCTCTCAAATAAATAAATAAAATCTTTAAAAAAATAAAAAAAAATAAAAAAATAATAACATTAAATGTGAATGTAGTAAACAATTCAATCAAAAGACAGAGATTGACAGACTGAATTAAAATTAAGATCTAATTATGTACTTTGTATAGGAGACACACCTAAAGATGTAAATATATTGAAAGTAAGTGAATGAAAAAAGATATACAAACAGCAACCATAAGAGTTGCAATAGCTCTACAAATTTCAGATAGACTTCTAAAAATTTTACTAGACATAAAGAGGGACCTTTTGTTGTTTTTTTTTTTTTAAAGATTTTATTTATTTATTTGAGAGACTGAATGAGAGAGAGAAAGAGCACATGAGAGGGGGGAGGGTCAGAGGGAGAAGCAGACTCCTTGCTGAGCAGGGAGCCTTATGCGGGACTCGATCCCGGGACTCCAGGATCATGACCTGAGCTGAAGGCAGTCGCTTAACCAACTGAGCCACCTAGGCACCCAAAGAGGGACCTTTTGTAACAATAAAGGACAATCCATGAAGAACACATAAAAAGTGTAAATATACATGCACCTACTAACAGATCCTCGAAATGCATGAAGAAACACTGACAGAAATTAAAATACACAATTCAACAGTAATAGTTGGAGGCTTTAATACTTTCAACAATGAATATAACAACTAGAAAGAAGATTAGCAGGGAAGAGAAGACTTGAACAATATAAATCAACTAGACCAAACAAACATAAATAGAAGAATCCAAACAACAGCAGCAGAATATACATTCGTCTAAACAGCATCTAAAACATTCTCCACGATACACTACATACTAGGTCATAAAACAGACCTCAGAAAATTTAAAAGAACTGTAGTCAGGACACCTGGGTGGCTCAGATGGTTAAGCGACCAACCCCTGGTTTCAGCTTTTTTATAGGAACTTTTTTATAGGAACAAGCCCCCAGTCAGGCTCCACACTCAGTGTGGAGTCAGCTTGGGATTCTCTCTTTCTCCCTCTGCCTGTCCTCCCCTTTTCTCTCTCTAATATAAATAAATACATTCTTTAAAAAAATAAAAACATAATAAAAGAACTGAAGTCATTTAAAGTATGTTCTCTGAACACAATAAAATGAAATTGAAAATCAATTACAGAATAAAGTCTAAGAAAATCATGAATATGTGGAAATTAAGTAACACATTCTTAAATAACCAATGGGTCAAAGATCAAAACATAGGGAAATTAAAAATTACTTTCAAGTGAATGAAAATGAAAACATAGCATACCCAAACCTAAAGGATGCTGCAAAAACACTGCTCAAAATGAAATTTATAGCTATAAAAGCCTACCTTAAAAAAGAAAAAAAGCCTCAAATCAACCTAAATTTTCACCATAACAAAGTAAAAAATAAACAGCAATCTAAACCCAAAGCAAGCAAAAGAAAGGAAATCATAAAGATTAGAGGGGAAATAAATGAAATACAGAGTAAGAAAACAATAGGGGAGCCGAGGTGGTTCAGTCCATTAAGTGTCTGCCTTTGGCTCAGGTCCTGATCCCGGGGTCCTGGGATGGAGCCCCACGTCAGGCTCCCTGCTCAGCAGGGAGTGTGTTTCTCCCTCACCTTCTCCCTCTGCCCCTTCCCCAACTCGTGCTCACTCTCTCTTTCTCTCTCTCTCTCCCTCAAATAAATAAATAAAATCTTCAATAAAAAAAGACAACAATAAAGAAAATCAATAAAGCCAAAGGTTTGTTCCTTGTAATGATCAACAAAACTGACGGAACTTCAGCTAGACTGACCAAGAAATAAGAGAGAAAAGACACAAGGCATTAAAATTGGGAATGGAAGAGGAGACATACTACTGACAAAAGGTAGGAGGGAAGAATTATAAAAAAACATTATGAACAACTGTATCCCAACAAATTAGATAACTCAGATAAAATTAACAAATTCTTGGAATGACACTAACAATCAAACTGACTAAAGAAGAAACAGGAAATATGAATGAAGTCTAACAATAAAGAGATTGAGGTATGGGGTTCCAGTTAGGGAATGAATAAGTCAAGGGGATGAAAGATGCAGCACAGAAAATATAGTCAATGGTACAACAGCAGCATTGTATGGTGACAAATGGTAGCCACACTTCTGGAAAACACAGCATAATGTCAAGAGTTGTTAAGTCACGATATTGTGCACCTGAAGTTAATGTAACATTGTACGCCAACTCCACTTCAATATAAACAAACAAACAAACAAATAAATAAATAAATAGAGTTAACAATCAACAAATTACCAGCAAAATATGGCCCAAGATCAGCTGGCTTTATTCATGAATTCTATGAAATGGTTAAGGAATAATCAACACTAATTATTTCAGAAGATTTCCACCATAGAGAAGCAAAGGGAAAATTTCCTAACTCATTCTGTTAGACCACAACTCTAGACTGCAAAAACCAAAGTCATCACAAAAAAAGATGACAGTCCAGGGGCACCTGGGTGGCTCAGTCGTTAAATATCTGACTTTGGCTCAGGTCATGATCCCAGGGTCCTGGGATTGAGCCCCGCATCGGGCTCTCTGCTCAGCAGGGAGCCTGCTTCTCCCTCTCCGACTCCCCCTGCTTGTGTTCCCTCTCTCGCTGTCTCTCTCTCTCTGTCAAATAAATAAATAAAATCTAAAAAAAAAGAAAAAAGATGACAGTCCAATATCACTTAGGTTTATAGGTGTAAAATCCTCAAAAAAATAGTAGCAAACTGAATCCACTAGCATAGGAAAAGGATCATATATCGTGACAAAGCAGAATTTATCCCAGGAATTCAAGATTGCTTAAACACATATAAAACAATCAAGTAGATAGAGAAAGAGGGGGAAAAAAACAACATGATCTTCTCAGTACTTGGAAAATACTCAACAAACTAGAAAGAAAAGGGAATTGCCTCTACCTGATAAAGGGCATATGAAACACACAAAACTAACATCATATTTAACGGCAAAAGATTGCAAGCTTTCCTTTTAAGATCAGGAAGAAGACAAACATGTCCTGGAGGTTCTGGATAGGGCAATTAGGCAGAAAAAGAAATGAAAGGCATCCAGATTTTTAAAAGAATGTTTAAAACTAAATCAATTTGCAGGTGACATGATGATCTTACATATAGAAAACTTTGGAATCCACAAAAAAAATTATTTGAGCTAATAAATGAGTTTGATAATATTGTAGAATAAAAGATCAATTATAGAGAAATCAGTTTCATTGACTTTCTATATACTTACAAAGAACAATTTGAAAATAAAATTAAGAAAATGTTGACTAATTGAACATAATTAAAAAAAAAAAAGGAAAACAACTCCATCGACAATAGCATTAGAAAGAATAAAATACTTGGGAGTATATTCAACCAAAGAAACGTTAAGACTTGTACTTTGAAAACTACAAAACATTGTTGAAACAAATTAGTTGAAAGACTTCTTCTATTCACAGATTTTTAGACTTAATATTAAAATAGCAATTCATCCCAACTAATCTGCGAATTAAATGCAGTATCTATTAAATTTCGAAAGACTTTTTTATAGGAACAGAGAAGCATATTCTAAAATTCATAAGAAGTAACAAAGAATCCCAACTAGCCAAAACAATCCTGAAAAAAGAAAAAGTTAGGGTATTGCTGAAACTTCCCAATTTCAAGATCTACTACAAAGTTACAGCAATCAACCCAGTGTAGTATTAGCATAAGGAGAGACATACAGATCAATAAAATAGCATTAGGTTCAGAAATAATCCCATACATCTATAGTTAACTGATTTTCAACAAGGGTGCCAAAACTATTAAAAAGGGAAAGAATAGTCTTCTCAACAAATGGTGTTGGGACAACTTGATATCAACATGTGAAAGATCAAATTTGGACCTGTACCTCATACCATATATAAAAAAATAACTCCAAATGGATCAAAGATCTAAATGTAAGAGCTAAATTATAAAAATGTTAGAAGAAAATACAAGTGTAAACCTTCATGATTTTGAATTAGACAATAGTTTCTTAGATATGACACCAAAAGCAAAAGCAACCAATAGAAAAAAACAGATATATTGGACATCATCAAAATAAAAAACCTCTGTTCCTCAAAAAAAAAAAAAAAAGCATCAAGAAAGTGAAAAGACATCTCACAGAAGAGAAGAAAATATTTAAGAATCATATCTCTGATGAGGATCTATTATCCAGAATACATAAGTAACACTTAAATTACTATAATTTAAAAAATGAAAATGGGCAAAGGATTTGAGTAGGCATTTTCCAAAGAAGATTTATGAATGGCTAATAAGCACATGAAAAGGGCATCATTAGTCATAAGGGAAATGCAAATCAAACCCACAATGAGCTACCACTTAATATCCACTTGGATAGTAATAATCAAAATAATGGATAAAAACTAGTTTTGGTGAGGACAGAATAAATAGTACCCTCAAATATTGCTGGTGGTACTGTAAAAAAAAAAAAAAAAAGGTACAGTATCTCTAGAAAACAGCCTGGTAATTCCTTAAAAGCTTAAGTACAGATTTATCATATGACTAAAAATTCCTCTCCTACATATATACCAAAAAAATTAAAACATGTATATATGAAAATGTTCACAGCAGCATTATTCATAATAGCAAAAGCGTGGAAATAAGCCAAAGATCCATCAACTGATGAATGTATAAACATGTGGTATGCATGACTATTATTCAGCCATAAAAAGAAGCAAAGGACCAACAGTATATGCTACAATATTAACGAACCTTAAAAAATTATGCTTAGGGAAAGAATCCAGACACAAAAGCCCACATATTGTATGACTGCATTTAAATGTCCAGAATAAACAAATTCATAGAGAAATAAAGTATATTAGTGGTTTTTGGGTTCCAAGAGAAGGAAGAATAGGAAGTGACTATTAAAGGATATGGGGTTTTGTTTTGGGGTAATTAAATTATTCTGGAACTATATTTTGGTGATAGTTACACACCTACTGATTATACTACAAACAATTGAATTGTATACTTTAACATGGTGGATTTTATGCCATATGAGTTATATATCAACAAACAAACATACAAAAAAATTAGAACTAAGTAGATGAGCTGAAAAATAATTGTCACAAATTCTTCCCATATCTGTATGTGCAAACTTCATAACATTATTTTATCCTTGCTCTCACCAAAAAGTGGGATTTTTCCCACTCTTTGAACATGGATTGGCATCAAGACTTTCTCAAACCAATAGAATGAAGAAGTGATGATATACAAATTCTAAGCTTAGGCCTCAAGAGGCATACATACTCTGCTCTCTCCTTAGAATTCTAAGAATAACATGTATAGAGCACAGTCTGTAAAACTGGAGGATGATAGGAGAGCAGAAAAAAGTCATCCATAGCAGAGGACCCCTAGACCAACCAGCCAGCTCAAACTACTATACATGTGAGGGAAACATTTTGAGACCAGCCAAAGCAAGTCAAGGAGCCAGGTAACTGTAGTCAAATTTAAAAAAAAAAAATTATCAGGGAAATCCAAATCAAAACCTCAATGAGATACCACCTCACACCAGTCAGAATGGCTAAAATTAACAAGTCAGGAAACGACAGATGTTGGCGGGGATGCGGAGAAAGGGGAACCCTTCTACACTGTTGGTGGGAATGCAAGCTGGTGCAGCCACTCTGCAAAACAGTATGGAGCTTCCTCAAAAAGTTGAAAATAGAGCTACCATACGATCCAGCAATTGCACTACTGGGTATTTTACCCAAAAATACAAATGTAGGGATCCGAAGGGGTATGTGCACCCCGATGTTTATAGCAGCAATGTCCACAATAGCCAAACTATGGAAAGAGCCAAGATGTCCATCAACAGATGAATGGATAAAGAAGATGTGGTATATATATACAATGGAATATTATGCAGCCATCAAAAGGAATGAGATCTTGCCATTTGCAACGACGTGGATGGAACTGGAGGGTATTACGCTGAGCGAAATAAGTCAATCAGAGAAAGACATGTGTCATATGACCTCACTGATAAGAGGAATTCTTAATCTCAGGAAACAAACTGAGGGTTGCTGGAGTGGGGTTGGGGTGGGAGGGATGGGGTGACTGGGTGATAGACACTGGGGAGGGTATGTGCTCTGGTAAGCGCTGTCAATTGTGCAAGACTGTTGAATCACAGATCTGTACCTCTGAAACAAATAATGCAATATATGTTAAGGGAAAAAAAAGAAGAAGAAGACAGTAGGAGGGGAAGAATGAAGGGGGGAAATCGGAGGGGGAGATGAACCATGAGAGACGATGGACTCTGAAAAACAAACTGAGGGTTCTACAGGGGAGGGGGGTGGGAGGATGGGTTAGCCTGGTGATGGGTATCAAAGAGGGCACGTTCTGCATGGAGCACTGGGTGTTATGCACAAACAATGAATCATGGAACACTATATCTAAAACTAATGATGTAATGTATGGTGATTAACATAACAATAAAAAAATTTTAAAAAAAAGAAAAAAGAAATGATGCTAAATAAAATGAAAAGAAAAATTAAAAATAAATAAATAAACCAAAAGAGACTGACAGAAGAACTGCCTAGCAGAATTCAACAAGAAAAGAGATGATGCAAAATCATGAATAAAACTGCTTTAATACTGTGAGCTTGGGGTACTATGTTAAATAGTAACAAATAATTTAAACAAAAGTTTAACAAAAAACTGGAAACATCTAGAGAAAGAATCAGTTAATTGAAATACAGATCAAAGGAGATGCTACAATATAAAATACAAAGAACAGTAAGAAAAATTATGGACATAGTGAAAAAGCCTAACATAAGTAAAGCAAACTCCTAGAAATATAAGAGTGACATGATGGGACAGATGCAATATTTGAAGAGATAATGGCAGAAAACTTTACAAAAAAGATGAAAAAAATCAAGCTACAGAGTAAATAAACCATATAATTCACAATCACAATAAAAAATAAAACTGATCCTTAGGTACATCATATTAAAATTGCTGATATTCAAATACTAAGAGAAAATCTATTTTAAAAAGCCAGAAGGAGATTTAAAAAAATACTACTTTCAAAAAAGAAACAATAAAACTGATAAAGGAATTCTTAAGAGAAGCAGTGGAAGCCAGATGAAAAGGAAATTACATCTTCAAATTATTGGGAAAAAAGTGTATCTGTCAACTTAGAATACTATTTCCAATAAAAATATCCTTCAAATATAAAGACATGCAATTATACAATAAAAACATTTTTCAGGTATATGAAAGCAAACATAATTTATAGCCACAATTGAGAAACAGTATTTATAAATGTTAAGTAAAGTCATCAAGCTAAAGAAATATAGCAGAAGTAAATTCAGATCTATAGGAAAAAATGGAAGATCACAGAAATGAACACTACATGGGTTAGTGAAAGGATTTTTTTAATCATGATTTCTTTATAAGAAAATCATCTGTTTAAAGCATAATAATGCATTGTGTGGTTAATAATATATACAGAAGTAAAATATATGGCAATAATTACACAAAGGACAGAAAAAGAGCAAATGGAATTACACTATTGTAATATTCTTACCTTATACATGAAGTAGTATAATATTGATTCAAGGTAGACTGTGATAAGATAAAGATGACTATTACAATCACTACAGCAGTCACTAAAAAAAACACAAAAGAAGTATAGCTAAAAATCCAATAAAAGTGATAAAAATGGACTTTCAAAACACTCAATTAATCCAAAAAAGGCAAAAGGAAGGACCAACAACAGAAGAAAAAATAAAGGAAATTTTAAAAACAAATACCATGATGGAAGGACTAAAACTCAATTATACCAATATTATATTAAATCTAAATTGCCTAAACACTCTGATAAAAGGCAGAGATTGTCAGACTGGATTAAAAAAAAAAAAAGCAAGACCTATATGTTGTTTACAAGAGATTGATTATTGTAAATAAAAACAGACAGAAGACTTTCACTTCTGCCCATGAGGCATTAACCACTCTTAGAACTGACTTCCACTTGTAAACAACAAAAACATGGAACAGAATATATGAAACAACTACTTTCAAATAACAGGCAGCTCAAGAATGGCATCTGAGAAATATGGAAACATACGCCTATGACTCCCCTGGCTTGCTACCTGGAGACAGATTTAAGGAAGCAACCTAGGGAGGCAAACCCAAACAAAGGCCAGAGAGTTCATTTAGTTCAGAAAACAAAGATCAAAGATTGGGGAGGCCATGGTGGCTAGAATTTGGGGGCAAAACATGAGAGAAAAGAGAACTACACATATCTATCTGCTGAGGAGTTTTCTTAAATCTTTGGCTGAATAATGATTGAACACAGAGTGTGAAACTCCATGAAGCTAGAGAAAATACCACCATAAACAGTAAGTCAAATAATGCCAGTAGCTCACATAGGACTGGAATACTTTGTATTCCCACTAGAGTGGAGAGACCTCATAATACAAACAGCACTCTATAGAGACCACAGAAAGACACTGACTTAGCAGCGGAAATAAATTAGCACTGAACTTAGGACTGCTATGTACAGGACCTTAAAAAAAAAAACCTTAAAAACAATTCTTGAAATCATACAGATTCTAAACAACATAACTGCATGCCAGAATAAAGTACAACACACTAAAAGAAACAGAACAAAATTATATAATAAAACTGCAAAAATCCACAATGTCTAGAATACCACAAAAAAATAACCAAGCTGGAACATCTGCTCCATAATCAGTAAAAGAAACAAACAAAAAAATCAACAGAACAAACAAACCAGAAAACATTGCACACGATGGAATGAGCAGAGAATGATTTTTAAAACAGCTATTAAAAGTATGCTTTATTGGGGTGCCTGAGTAGCTCAGTCAGGTAAGTGTCCAACTTTCCATTTCAGCTCAGGTCATGATCTCAGGGCCTTGAGATCAAGCCCCACATCAGCTCTGCACTGGGCATGGAGCCTGTTTAAGATTCTCTCTCCCTCTCCTTTTGCCCTTACCCCCAGTCTCTTACTCTCTCTATAAATAAATAAATAAGCTTTATATGTTCAAGAATATAGAATAAAACATGAACATAAAAAGGAGAGAAATGGAAAATACAGAAATGACTAAAACACAATTTTAAAAGATGAAAAATAAAATATATAAAATAAAAAATAAATTCAACGGGAAAAAATAGTCTTTCAACAAATGGTGCTAGGACACCTGGATAAACACATATTCAAGAATTGAATATTAAGTTTGATCCGTATCTCATCACACACAAATATTAACTCAAAATAGATCAAAAACCTAAATGTAATAGCTAAAACTATTAAATTTTTAGAAGAAAACATAGGAATAAATCTTTGGGATCTTATATCATGCATGGTTTCCCAGATATGACACCAAATGCAAAAAGAAAAAAGAAAAAATAGAATGGCCATCATCAAAAATTAAAATTTTTGTGCAACAAAGGATACTATCAAGAAAATGAAAGGACAATCCACAGAGTGGAAAATATATTTGCAAATCAGTCTTTGGTAAAGGACTTGTATTTACAGTATATAAAAAACTCTTACAGTTCAATAATAAAAAGACAAATACCCCAATTAAACAATGGGCAAAGAATATTATGGACATTTCTCTGAAGAAGAATGGAAACAGCAAATAGGCATATGAAAAGATGCTCAACATCATACCTAATAAGAAACTGCATATCAAAACTGCAATGAGATACCACTTCACACCCACCAGGATAATTATAATCAAAATGACATGAACTAAGCGGTGTTGGCAAAGATCTAGAGTCATTAGAACCCCTTGTGAACTGTCAATGGGAATGCAAAATAACGCAGCAGCTCTGAAACAGTTTGGCAGTTCTTCAAAAGGTCTGATGTAATCGCTGTTCGACCCAAAGTAATTGTATCTAGTAAAGACACACCATTCCAAAAGCAATGAAAATAGGTCCACAAATAAATTCTTACATGAATGTTCATAGAAGCATTATTCAAAAGGCCCCAAATTGTGAACACCCAAATGTCCATCAAGTGATAATTGGATAAACAGAATGTGGTATATCCATAAAATTGAATATTATCTGGTAATATAAAGAAATAAAACACGCTGCAACATGGATAAACCTTGAAAACATTATGGAATGTGAAAGAAACCAGTCTCAACAGACTACAACTGTATGATTCAATTTATTTAAAATGTCCAGAATACGTAAATCCATAGAGGTATAAAGATTAATCTTTGCCTACAGCTGACAAGGGTAGGTGCAGGCTTAACAGTCAGTGACTGCTAATAAGTATAAGGTTTCTTCTGGGGATGATAAAATTTCTTTTAAATTTATTGTGCTGATGGTTGCATAACTCTGAATATACTAAAAACTCATTGAGTTACATACTTTAAATGGGTAAATTGTATGGTATGGTGGTTAATCTTTGGATGTCAATGAAACTAGGTTACAGTACTCCGTTTTTCAATCAAATACTAATGGCCTCTTCTTGAGTGTGGTAGGGACCTGTACATATGATAGAACAGTCATCACCTTAATCTGGTGATTAGGTTATATTACATGGCATAGTTGACTTTAAGAAAGGAAACTCATCCTGATTGAACCCAATCAGAAGATCCCTTAAAAGGAACTGGTCTTTACTGGAAGTAAGAAATTCAAAGTGAGAGATTCCATTTGAGCTCTTGAGATGATGTTGCTAGTTTTAGAGATGGAGGGGGACATGTGGGAAAGAATGTGACCATACTTTAGGAGCTGAAGCCAACCAGGCCACAACCAACATCTGACATACAGAACTATGAGCTATAATTGTGTATTATTTAGGCCTCTAAGTTTGTGGTAATGTGTTATGCTGCAATAGAAAACTAATACACTCGGGCGCCTGGGTGGCTCAGTTGGTTAAGCGACTGCCTTCGGCTCAGGTCATGATCCTGGAGTCCCTGGATCGAGTCCCGCATTGGGCTCCCTGCTCAGCGGGGAGTCTGCTTCTCCCTCTGACCCTCCCCCCTCTCATGTGCTCTCTCTCATTCTCTCTCTCTCAAATAAATAAATAAAATCTTAAAAAAAAAAAAACTAATACACTCTCCAAAATAAAGCAGTGAGAGAAAAATGAACTGATGTGGTGGCAGCTACTTCTCTCAAAGTAGAAAGTAACCTACAATATCTCTGGAATCAAGAGAGAAGCCTTGTCATACACTGTTGAACCCTCACCTATTTTGAAAGTCTATTACTAGGTAGAAACGTTTAGGAATGTTATGTCCTCTTGATGAATTCACCTAATTATCTTCATGAAGTGATCCTCTTTATTCTATGAAATATTTTTTGCTCTAAAATCTATATATCTGATATTAATGTCACCAATTCAGCTTTCTCTTGACTTGTGTTAGCATAGTATATCTACTTCCATGCTTTCACTTTTAAAATATGTGTGTCTTTGTATTTTAAATGGGTTTCTTAGAGGTAGTGTATAGTTGGTTCTTGCTTTTTTAGCTAATATGAAAATCTCAGCCTTTTTATTGGGGTGATTAGATAATTTACATTTAGCATGATTATTGAAATAGCTGACGTTAAATTTATCATTTTGCCATTAGTTAACTATTTGTCCCATCTGCTCTGTATGGCTCTTTTTCCCTTATCTTGCCTTCTTTTGGATTACTTTATCTACTTTCTTGGCTATGACTGTGTTATTTTAGTAGTTGTTTGAGAGTTTAGAATATACATCTACAAATTAAGTCTAAGTTCAAGTGATATACCACTTCACATATTGTAAAAAAAAAAAATCTTACAACAGTATACTTCCATTATTCTTCCCTCGGACTTTGAGCTATTATTGTCATACAGTTTGCTTCCACATAAAAATTAAACTCCGAATACACTGTTGTCATTTTTGCCTTAAAACACTGATTGCCTTTTTTAGATATGGAAGTTTTAGAGAAAAAAGTCTACGCACAGGGCTACCATGTCTTTTGTTCTTCATTCCTTTGTATAGAGCAGATTTACATCTGGAACTTATCCTTCTGAGTGAAGGACTTAATATTTCTTAACACTTCTTACACAGCAGGTCCACTGGTAATGAATTTTAGAGTTTTTGTAACTTTGAAAGAGTATCTGACCCTTATTTTTTTTAAGCTATATCATTAAGTATTCCAAGTTAACTTTTTTCTTTTACTATTTTAAAGATGCTACATTTCTGTTGCTCCACTGTTTTCTGACTTTTATTTTTTCTGATGAGAAATCTGGTATCAGACTTATTTTTGTTCCTCTGTACATACTGAGTCTTATTTCTCTGGGCTGCTTTTATCTTTTTATCACTGGCTTTAGGCAATTTTATTATTATGGGCATTGATATAGATTTCCTCATGTTTCTTGTGCTTAACATTTATTGACATTCTTGCCTCTTTGGATTTACAGGATTTATCAAATTTAGAAAAATTTTGCCATTATTTTTTCCTATTTTTCTAAGCCCTTTCTCTCTCCCCTCATTCAGATTATCCAGGCCTCATGCCCCACAGCTCGTTGATGTGCTGCTCATTTTGCTTCAGTTATTCTTCCTTCTGTGCTTCATTTGGGTACTTCCTATTGTTTGTCTTTGAGTATACCAATCTTTACTTTTACAATGTCTAATCTGATATTAATCCCATTCACTTTTCATCTCAGAATATTTTTCATCTCTATAAATTCTGCTTGTTTTGTTTTGTTTTCTGTGACTCTACTTAACATGCTCAAAAGTTTAGTTTTTAATATATGAAATACCTTTAAATCATTGTTTCAATATCCTTGTCTACTCTTCACATCTATTTAATTTCTAGGTTGGTTTCTATTGATTGGTTTTTCTTTTTCAGTAGGGGTCAAGGTTTTCCTGTTCTCTGCATACATGCTAATTTTTTTTATTGGAAGCCAGACACAGTAAATTTCAAATATTACATTTTGGGCGCTGGAAACTTTTTGTATTCCTGTAAACACTCTTTAGCTTTGTTCTGGAATTCAGCTAAGTAACTGAAGATAGTTTGATCCTCCTGGCCATGTTACACAGGACCATTACAGCATTTAGTCTAGTGCTAATTTGCCATATTAAGTAAAATAAAATCCTTCTATCTACCTGTTGTCCAGTGAATAATGCCCAGGCAATTTCCAGTCCTGTGTGCTATTTGGTGACTATTCCTTTTATTCCACTCAAGTAATCCTTCCTGCAGAACTCAAATTTTCTACAGTGTTGCACTTATTTTTTAGCTGACTATTCAGAGGATACTCCTCTGCAGTTTTCCACAATTCTCTCTGTTCAAGTCTCTCTTCTTTGAACAGCTAGCCACCTTGGCCTCCCCTCCCCAGATTCCCAGTTCCATCTCTCCAACTCAGGGTAACCAGATTCTACTTGTGTCCCCTAACTACCCCTCCCCCCGTGCAAACTTTCTTCCAGCACTAAGACTCACCTGATTTCTTTCCTATTTCTGAGGGATCATTAACTTTTGCTGCCTGTCCAATGTCTTAAGAAGTGTTCTTCATCCATTTTGTCCCATTTCTTAATTGTTTCAAGTAGAAGCAGTTAAACTGGGTCATTTTTAGAGTAACCAGTCATCCCAGTTTGTCCAGGACTATCCTGTGTTTGTACTGAAAGTCCCACATCTCAAGAAAGCCCTCAGTCCTGGACACATTCCAGGATAGCTGGTCACCCTACTCACTGTTACTCCATTTCTGCTTGATGATAAAGTTTCTTTTTTATTTTAAAAACCTATTTAAAAGATAACTTACCATTTAAAGCAAAAGTAATAAAAGTATACTATGTGACTTATAACATATTTAAAAGTAATAAGGCTCTTGCACTACTGTGAAGTTATAATATCACTTAAATGTAGATTGTGACAAGTTAAAGATGAATAGAAATCTAAGAGCAAGCATAAAAAGAAGGTAATACAGTCAACAGACCAATAAATAAAATGAGGTATAAAATATGTTCAGTTAATTCAAAGGAAGGCAGAAAAAGAGGTAAACAGATACAAAGAACAGGTGGGAAAAAGAAAACAAGCAACCAGATGGAAATTTAAGTCAACCATATTGATAAAACATTTAATTTAAAAGACCCAAACACATTAATTTAATGGTAGACACTATCAAATTGTATTAAAAAGAAAGAGTCTAACAATGTGTTGTCTATAAAAAAACATACTTTAAATACAACATAGGTAGCTTAAAGTAAAAATATGGAAAGAGAGTATCACAAAACCACTACTGAGTAGTAGTTTCTAGAGGAAAATTAATAACATCAAAGGCTTATATTAGAAAAAAGTTATCAACTCAATTATTTAAGTTTCAAATTTATATAACTAGAAGAAAACAAATTAAACTATACACAAGCAAAAAGAAGGAAAAATTAAGAGCAGAAATTAATGAAATATCAAATGGACATTAGAGGAAAATCAATACAACAAAAAGCTATTTATAGGATCAATGAAAACTGACAAACCTCAGGATAGACTGATCAAGAGGGAAAACACAAATTATCAATATTTAGAATTAAAGAGAGGTTATCACTAAAGATCCTTAGAGTAAAAGGATAATAGCAATTATTATGAACACCTTTCTGTCAATAACATCTTAAATGGGGCGCCTGGGTGGCTCAGATGGTTAAGCATCTGCCTTCGGCTCAGGTCATGATCTCAGGGTCCTGGGATTGAGTCCCGCATCGGGCTCCCTGCTCCTTGGGAGCCTGCTTCTCCCTCTGTCTCTAATGAATAAATAAATAAAATCTTTAAAAAAAAAATCTTAAATGAAATAAATTCCTCGAAAGACACAAACTGCTAAACTCCCTCAAGAAAAGCTAGTGAACCTATTCCTCATACCTACTTAAAAAAAAAAAAAAAAAAAATTGTAGTTAAAATTCCTCTCCCAAAGAAAACTCCAGGCTAGATGTCTTCATAGGTAAATTCCAACAAATATTTAAGAAATAATGCCAGTTTTACATAAACTCTCCCAGAAAGTGGAAGAGGAAAAAGTATTTCTCAACTCTCGAAACTGATACCAAACCAGACACTAAGAAGACTACAGGCATAAATTCTCATTAATATAAATGAAAAAATACTTAACAAGATTTAAACAAATTGAACCCAGCAATATAGTAAAAGGATAACACACCATAAGTGTATATCACGAAATGCAAGATTGGTTTGGCATTTGAAAATCAATCAATATGAATTAATGATATTAACTAAAACAAAAAATAATTATACAATCAGCTCAATAGATGCATGTCTTTGGAAGAATTACACATCTGGTCATGATTTAAAACAAACAAACAAAAAAACAACCTCAACTAACTAGGAACAGAAGGGAAGTTCTTCAGTCTGTAAGGACTTTTATGAAAAATCAACAGTTAACATTATACTTAAAGGTTAAAGGTTAAATACTTTCCATTTAACACTCACTAATTCAATCCCATGTTGCACTGTGGGTCTAGACAGCGCAATAAGGAAAGAACAAAAACAACATGCGTGATTTGGAAAGGAAAAAATAATGCTATGTTTATTGAAAAGCAACTTTAAGAAAATCCTAAGGCATCTATAAGAAAAGTACCAGGATGAACAAAAGATGTCACCAGGTCACATAGTACAGGGATAATATAGGAAAATAAATTGTATTTCTGTAAAATAGCAAATTAGGGGCACCTGGGTGGTACAGTCAGTTAAGCGTCCAACTCTTGGTTTTGGCTCAGGTCATGATCCCAGGGTTGTGGGATTGAGCCCCATGTCAGGCTCTACGCTCAGCACAGAGTCTGCTTAAGATTCTCTCTTCCCCTTCCTCAACCCCACCCCCCATTCCATACACGCATGCTCCTCTCTCTCTCTCATAAATAAATCTTTTAAAAATAATAATAATAAAATAGCAAATTATTAGAAAATTATGTCTTTAAAATCCCATTTGTTCCAGCATGAGGAAACACTGTAGAACTTTTTGATAACTGAAAACAATGAAGGCTGCCTAGGACTATGTCTCCCAAAACATCCTCCAAAAGAAGTACAAGAAGAGAAAAAAAATTATCCAAAAAGTACAACTTCATCATAAACTGACAAGAAGAAAAAAAGAAGCCATGGAAGCAATCTCATATGCTCCCATCCCACTGTAAGAGTTTGTGGTTAGCAAGTGCTCACCAAGATAAAACAGAAGAGAGAAGTCCACATCACAAAGGCCATATACAAAAGACCCACAGCTAATATCATTCTCGATGGGGAACAACTGAGAGCTTTTCCTCTACAGTCAGGAACAAGAGAGGGGACTTCCACTCTCACCATTGTTATTTAGCATAGTACTGGAAGTCTTAGCCTCAGCAATCAGACAACAAAGAAGTAAAAGGCATCCAGATTGGCAAGGAAGTCAAACTCGCACTATTCACAGACAAGATGATACCCTATTTAGAAAACCCAAAAGACCCCACCAAAAAAATTTGCTAGACTGATACATGAATTCAATAAAATTACAGGATACCAAATGAATGTACAGAAAGATGGTGCATTTCTATACACCAATAATGAAACAGTAGAAAGAGAAATCAAGGAATCGATCCCATTTACAATTATACCAAAAATCGTAAGATATCTAGGAATACATTTAATCAAAGAGGTAAAAGATCTGTGTTCTGAAAACTATACAATACTTATGAAAGAAATTGAAGAGGAAACAAAGAAATGGAAAAACATTCTATGCTCATGGATTGGAAGAACAAATATTATTAAAATGTCTATACTTCCCAAAGCAATCTACACATTTAATGCAATCCCTATCAAAATACCAATAGCATTTTTCACAGAGCTACAACGAACAATACTAAAATTTGTATGGAATTACAAAAGACACCAAATAGCCCAAGCAATCTTGAAAAAGAAAACCAAAGCTGGAGGCATCACAGTTCCAGACTTCAAGGTACATTACAAAGCTATAGTGATCAAGACAGTATGGTACTGGCACAGAAACAGACACTTAGATCAATGGAACAGAATAGAAAACCTAGAAATGGACCCACAACTATATGGTCAACTAATCTTCAACAAAGCTGGGAAGAATATACAATAGAAAAGAGACAGCCTCTTCAACAAATGGTTTTGGGAAAACTAGACAGCAACATGCAGAAGAATAAAACTAGACCACTTTCTCTTGGCATACACAAAAATAAATTCAAAATGGATGAAAGACCTAAATGCGAGACAGGAAACCATCAGAACCATAGAGGAGAACACAGGCAGTAATCTATTTGACATCAGCCATAGCAACTTCACACTAGACACATCTCCACAGGAAAGGGAAACAAAAGCAAAATGAACTATTGGGACTTCAAGGTAAAAAGCTTCTGCACAGCAAAAAAAAACAATCAACAAAACTAAAAGGCAACCTTTGGAATGGAGAAAGATATTTGCAAATGACATCTGATAAAGTGTTAGTATCCAAAATTCATAAAGAACTTATCAAATTCAAAACCCAAAAGACAAATAAACCAGTTAAGAAATGGGCAGAAGACATGAATAGGTATTTTTCCAAAGAAGACATATGAAAAGATGCTCAATATCACTCAGCATCAGGGAAATACCAATTAAAACTACAATGAGATAGCACTTCATACCAGTCAGAATGGCCAAAATTAACAAAACAGGAAACAACAGATTTTGGCGAGGATGAGGAGAAAGGGGAACCCTCTTACACTGTTGGTGGGAATGTAAACTGGTACAACCACTCTGGAAAACAGTATGGAGGTTCCTCAAAAAGTTAAAATAGAGCTACCCTATGACCTAGTAATTGTGCTACTAGGTATTTATCCAAAGGATACAAAAATACTGATTCAAAGGGGCACATGCACTCTGATGTTTATAGTAGCATTATCAGCAATAGCCAAATTGTGGAAAGAGCCCAAATGTCCATCAACTGATGAAAGGCTAAAGAAGATGTGGTACACACACACACACACACAGGAATATTACTCAGCCATCAAAAAGAATGAAATCTTGCCATTTGCAACAACATGGATGGAGCTAGAGTGTATTAAGCTAAGGGAAATAAGTCTGTCAGAGAAAGACAAATACCATATGACTTCAGTCATATGTGGAATTTAAGAAACAAAACAGATAAACATATGGGAAGGGAAAAAAAGAGAGGGAGGCAAACCATAAAAGAAACTCTTAACTATAGAGAACAAGCTGAGGGTTGCTGGAAGGGAAGTGGGCAGGGGAATGGGCTAAATGGGTGATTGGTATAAAGGAGGGCACTTGTGATGAGCACTGGGTGTTGTGTGTTGATGATGAATCACTAAATTCTGTTCCCAAAACAAGTATTACAATGTATGTTAGCTAACTAGAATTTAAATAAAAACTTGAAACATTGAAAAAAAGAAAAAAAATGATTACTGACCAGAAGCTTTAAAGCTACACAAGTACCCTGCTTTTCCTTAAAGTTTCATTCCCCAATTTCAATATTAAGTGGATTATTCTTATAGCAATTATTATGGTCGGGTTCTAAGAGTGATTTTTTTTATTTCCCTCATTCCTTCTACATTTATTATTTAGAATTTTTCTGTAAGGAATTTTTGTTCATTCTCACACATTTATTATTTATTAAATCATTTAATCAGTATAGAATCAGGATATTATTTAGGGTTTTGAGTCATAATGCAATACGATCATTATCTTTTGCTCATATTTTATCCATTGAGAACTCTTTTAGGTTGGTGCTGTGTCCCTTTGGCATGATCATGATCCCAACCTCTTTTTCTTAAAAGTTCCTTCTTACAACAAACAATGCTCCAGGCTCATCGTGTTTTCTCCCTGTCCCAGCGCTAAAATTAACCATTTCTCCATGGCACCCTGGTTCCTTTCACTGGAAAACAGTATTTAGAAACCAAGATGCAGGCACTAGATGTGCTCATTCCTACTGGGATGTCATGGCTTCTAGACCCTCTTGACAAACAGAACTAGGAAATTCATGTATATGTACTAACCTATGTATACACACATATCTATATTTACTTCTTGGTATATATATTAAAATAAACATGAATTCACACTATTATCTCAGACCCTAACCCAACACCACAGGATTCTTTGTAGTCTTCAGTCCTTGCTTATTTTTAGCATCTTTCTCTGACAGTGGAAAACCTGGCTTAAATTAAACACAATTTATTTGTCCAAACCTAGTAAACACATAAAGTATTGTTAGAAATGTTAACTTACACCACGTGATAAACAAATTTACTAACCAGAATACAATCTTGTATACAGTTTTTTTTCTTAGCTTTACAGTATCCAAACTGTTTTCCAATGTTACTTAGATCAGCTCTTCTTTTTTTATTTTTTATGATGTTATGGCATTTGTAATATAGTTAAATTTACTTGTCACAGCTTACTTTACACCCTGGGATCCCCTGGTATTCTAGTTGCCTTTTCTTTTTAATTTGCATTCAGGCAAGTTGGTTCTTTGTGATATACAATATGGGTTTTGACAAATGCATGGAGTCATGTATCAACCTAACACAGTATCATAAAGAACAGTTCCATAACACAAAACATTCCATTGTGAGGCTCCCTTGAGATCAATCCCTACCTTTGTTACTCCTGGCAAATAACTGATCTGTTTTCCATCCCCACAGTTCTGCCTGTTCTAGATCATTTTATAAACTGAATAATACAACATGTAGCCTTTGGATCTGGTTTCTTTCACTAAGTGAAAAAATTTAAGATTCAATCATGTTGTTGTACAAACCCATAGTTTGTTCATTTTCACTTTTCATATATTTCAGAATTTATGTAGCAGGTATCATTGCACTCTGTGCCACATTCCCATGATCCATCCGGTTTCAGGACGGCACACTCTCGGTGACTCACCTAAAGCAAGTTCTGCAGTGTCTCTACTTTTCAGCCCCAGAATTTTCGCTAGTGCCAGGGCAAGCTATTGATCATACATGCTGGCACAGCTCAGAAGTACAATACCTGCAAAGGTATCACTCAACCAAAGAGAACCTACAGATAAGTGCCCCACCCTCCCAGTCCCTCAGGGGGTCAATTCTGAAAAGCATTTTACATGGTTCTTCATAGGTCCCTAGTGGGTGTGAGTCCAAATTTCCAAGTACAGTAGCCAGCTTAATAATATTATTGGTTTTTCTCCCTTCTTTGAAACTCTCTGTTCCTTCAGTTGTGCCTCCTGGGTTCGCCTCCCAAATAAACTCTTTCCAGGTCATGATCCCAGAGTCCCGGGATCGAGTCCCACATCAGGCTCCCTGCTCAGCAGAGAGTCTGCTTCTCCCTCTGACCCTCCCCCCCTTCTTGGGCTCTCTCTCTCTCTCTCACTCTCTCTCTCAAATAAATAAATAAAATCTTCAAAAAAAATTAAAAAATTAAAAAAATAAACTCTTTTACCCAAGTGCTTGTGTCAGACTGTTTTCTGTTCTAGAATACTTCCCCCAGATATCCCTATGACTCACTCCCTCATCTACATAAATTGTTTATTGCTACTTCTCAGTGAACTCTTCTCTCACTACCCTTTTTAAATTGCAAGCCTTATCCCCCTTCCTTACTTTATTTAACAGCACTTTATTCAACAACATGTAACTTCATATATGTATGTGTATATAATTAATTTTGTTAATTTCAGTTAGAATACAGGCTTCATGGATGCAGTGATTTTAGTCTAATTTGTTAATTGTTGTGTCTCTAGCACTTGAAACACTCTTTGGCACATAGTAGGCACTCAATAAAAATATATTGAATAAGTTAATTTTTCCAGGAGATTAGTTTTATTCAGTATAAGAACAGACTGCCTATGGAAAAAAAAAAAAAAAAAACTAAAAACTATTGACCTTCAAAATTTAATGGTATTCAAAATGAGGCCTGCTGATTCCATCACAAATATCATTTAAAACATTCCCACACTTAGCATGAAGTTTGACTGGATCTTCTGAATTGCCTTGAATTCTAAGGTATTATAATACTATGAACAATGAAAGACTATAGTACAAGGTAGAAAACTGGCATGAACCCAGTATTTTTCCTCTTAGCAATTCATAAGAAGCCAAATATAATAATTGTATACCATGCATATGATTAGCCTATATTTAATGATTCCAAACAGAATGCTATCTGCATAATAGAGATGGATATAGGGAAGAATATTTTTTCATCTGTGAAATTTGAATCTCATTTTTTCTTAAATATTTATTATAAGAAAGAACAACTCATTCTCGGTTTCCAAACTGAAATTATTTTCATCACGTTTTTATTACCTGGACACTGGATAAAGGACCATTCATAGTTCTTTTCTTTAGGACAAAGACTGGCATCAAGAACCATCTCATTATTGTGCATCCCAACAAGCTTCATTGGTCCCCGTGAAGATCCTTCAATGCAGTGTCCTCTTCCCGTATTACTAGGATCATTGCACCAGCCACATCCAGGTTGTTCCAAACAATGTCCACAGGTTCTCAGTCCAGAACAATTTTGAGCTGCATTACAGGAACATTAACAAAATATGTTATATGACTTTAAATTTAAATGGAATTCTAAGCTAATGGAAAAACAAATACGATCTGAAAAAAAGACTGTAAAAAGTTGTCTGTAGTTAATGTAAACAGTTTTTGTAATAATATCTAACAGACAGCAATTACTTAAAGGAAATAAAACATATATCATGAGCAAAGAGGAGATAAATGGACTGACTTAAAGGTGAAAAAAGGTGTGGTAACCATGACATGGAGAAAAATGAAGTCAGCACTTAAAGCTTCCTGAGAACTTTACCTGTTTTTAGGACCTTTTGGAAGCTGATCCGGGGCCTACAGATCACATTTACCCTTGTCCATGATGTAGAGCCATGTTAGCTGTTCTTGTGCCTAGTGAGGGCCTGTAAGGAAAAACTCTGCCCCTGCCTGTGAACGTCCAGTGTAATTGCTGCCTGCCCATTCTGAGACAGCTGAGCCCCATGCGTGCTGCCTTCCACTGACAATGCTCTTCCCAAGGGTCCAGGATATGAGCATTTGGCTATCATGTGATGAGTCAATCTCACCAAAGAGCCAAACTGAATGGGAACCTGGGCACCAGATCGCGATGTCAGCCAGGCAACCAGCAAAGGCTCTGTCTGACTTTCAGGGCTGCAGAATATCCCTCCAAGACTCACAGGCTGAAGCTCAATGTTTTGTTTAATTGATGTACAATCTATGAGCTTCAACAAAGCCTATAAATACCGTGATGGCTTTTCCAAGGGTGAACATATTATAGTTTGCATTATATTCACTATAGTTGCTATGTGATGTTTTAAACTTTTAATTCGCAGAGTATCCTATACTGGACTGAGATTTTCTTTAATTACTTTTATTGATATTTTGCTAGAAAAGGCCCTCTTTGTCTTGGAAATTGTTTATCCGTAGAAGGTAGTGACGTGGTATGAGACATCAAGAATGATCTAGCTTGTTGGGATGCACAATAATGAGATGGTGCTAGTAAAAACCTAGAGGGGGAAGAAACTGTAATTTCTGGCAGACCAAATTTCATTGTTATGGTGGTAATAACTTAATTGTCACTTAGTGTTTCAATATTACTGGAAACAGAAATGTTCCTCAAATTGCTGCCAACAAGAACGGCATAATCTCAGTGAACATCAAGAACTCAATACAGTGAACTGTGCAGGCATAATAGAGTATTGGATTAAAGAATTCATCAATTACAATAAGACTTGTTATGAAGAATTTTTTGCATGCTGAGTATTTCAGAGATTGGATATAAGAAGGTGGAAAATGAGTACTGTCTCCTGTATTTCCTTAATAATAATTAAAAAGGAAGAACACTCTTTGAATCATTGAATACAACTGACTAATGTTATTTCTGTAGATAAATAATTCGTTGACATGAACATACTTCCTTTTGGAATTTATATTTTTTCAGCAGCATTAAAAGATCCTTAGACAACTGAACATTTCATATATTACCATACCCCTTATTAGCCTTCGTGCTTTGAAACAGTTCTCTTACATATATGATTGTAGCTTCCCCACAGTATTGTTGAGTGGGTTATTCTAACTGTCTTCAAAAGTGTACAGGGTTGCTACAAAATCAATAGGAAATAATGGAAAATATCAAATTAGGTACGTTATCTTGACATTCCAATTATTTACAATCATGTGATGATTTGAAGTAGGTCTTTACTAGGTCTCACCCAGAATAAATCTAGTTTTATAATTATAGTCTACGGAAATCTCCTAGGAAAGTAAATTTTATTTTAGGACTATCTTTGTAAGGAAATATAACCAAAAAATGTCTTGAAGAAGCATTACATACAAAGTAAGTCTAAACTATTCCCAAGTACAGCATTCCTGCTAATGCTTTCCAAACAACTAAGGAAATCTTAGATGAAAGAACGCTGGGTTTCTTGCACTGGCAGAATGGCAAACTATTAACCTTCTAGTTCTATTTATCTATTTGGTTTTAGGCTTTAATAACAAGTTACAAAATGTCATGTTCAGAGCAACATTTTATTCTCAGATTTTATTTTACATATGAAACTATTACATAAAGTAATGTTGGTTTTCCTTTTGCTCAAGAGTGGAAAGCAACAGGCATTGCTGAAGGATTAACAGAAAATTTATCCTTTAGTATTTAATAATGATTCAAAACCTGACAGATTCTAATGTTTTTTTAGACAATAATACAGGAAAGCTTTTGTAGGCTATGCTATTTTACCTAAGTTATAAATAGCAGAGAGACTATGTATAAATCACAAGTAATTAGAGCAATCATTTTTATTTTCTTTATTTTTGGCTTTTTGAAAAATTAAGTTGTAAAACATTCAATATGGTTTTTGAAATGTGTAAGAATTTGAAAAATCAATCTGTAAGAAATTATGTCATCAGATGATTATTAGAGCCTTCTGGTTTCTGATCCAGCATGTCAGGAATTCAGAAGTTACCACTCCATCCTACCAAAAAGTAAGAAGCAGCACAAAATGAAAAGTCAACAACTCTTCTTATATCTATCAGAGAAGCGAGGTCACAGAGCAAATCATTGCCTGCAAGACTGGAGAGACAGACAGAAGTATGTGGAGAATCGAAATACACCAAACTTGAGACTTCTGCAGGAGCCAGTGTCTGGGGAAGAGACCCTGAACCAGAGCTGATCAATTGCTAGAAGCTCAGTGTGGACAACTCTGAGAGTTAAAATTCCCAGAAGGACCCAGTCACAGGGGGCACTCCCACACTTTTGTTTTACCTCCAGGAGCTCTACAAGGTCTTCACAGTGAACATCAAAGAAAAACCTTCTTTTGCTTCCAGCAGGGGAAGACAAAAACCATGCCAGAATATTCCATTCTTCTTAACAAGTCCTGGAAACACTATTTAACAGAGCCTAAGCTGCTGATGTTTTATCAGAGCTCACCTGACCTATAAAAGGGAAATACCCAGCCCTAGCCTGCCCTGGTCTTCCATGGACGCGGGAAGAAATACACTAATCCAGTGGGCCATCCTGTACCATCCTGTACCTGAGAGGGGGGAAAACACTGAGAAGCACTAGTGAAGCTCACAGCAAGAAGCACAAGCTCACTAAAAGACTGAGACTTAATCAGTCAGTTACAGAACGCTTCTGCTCCTTCCACACCCTACCACTACATTACTAAAGGCCTACTAACTGCAGTCTCTTTTACCTGTAAATCATATCTGGCTATCTGGAAAAAAATTACAAGGCATACCAAAGGGCAAAAAACACAATGTGAAAAGACAGAACAGGCATCGGATCAGACATGGCAGGAATATCAGAATTATCAGACCAGGAATTTAAAACAACTATGATTAATATGCTAAAGGTTCTAATGTAACGTTCATGAACAGATGAGCATTGTAAGCAAACTATAAAACTCCCAGAAGTTAGCATATAAGATCTAGATGACCTTGAGTTTGGGGTGATGATGTTTCAGTTCTGACACCAAAGGCACAATCCCATGAAAGAAAAAAAAATGATAAACTAAACTTCATTAAAATTTAAATTCAAATTTAAAATTTCTGCTCTGCAAAGACACTGTCAAGAGAATGAAAATACATGCCATATGCTGTAAGAAAATATTTAGAAGAGACACACCTGATAAAGGACTGTTATCTAAAATACACAAAAAACTCTTAAAACTCAGTAATAAGAAAACAAACAACCCAATTTTAAAAATGGGCAAAAGACCTAAGCAGATAGCTCACCAAAGAAGATATACACAGTCAAGTACGAAAAGATGCTCCACACCACACCACTAGAGAACTACAAACTAAAACAACAATAAGATACCCCTATTAAAATGGCCAAAATCCCAAACAATGACAACACCAAATGCCAGTGAGTGTGTAGAATGCAAAGTAACAGAAACATTCATTGCTGGTGGGAATGCAAAATACAGCCACTCTGAAAGACAGTTTGGTGGTTTCTTACAAAACTAAACATACTTTTACCATACATTCCAGCAACAACATTCCATGATATTTACCCAAATGAACTAAAAATTTATTGTCCGCACAAAAACCCGCACACAGATGTTTACTGAGGCTTTATTCATAATTCCCAAAACTTGCCAAAAGCAACAAGATTTTATTAGGTGAACAGATAAATTGTGGTACAAGACAATGGGATATTATTCAGCTCTAAAAATAAATAAGTTACCAAGCCGTGAAAAGACATGAAGGAAACTTAGATGCATATTACTACGTGAAAGAAGCCAATCTGAGAAGCTACATACTATATGATTCCAACTACATGACATTCTGGAAAAGGAAAAACTGTATAGACAGTAAAAATATTAGTGATTGCCCGGAGTTAGGAAAGAAAGAAGGATGAATAGTGGGGGCTCAGAGGATTTTTAGGCAGTGAAACTGGTGTGAATGAAACCATAATGATGGCTGCATGCCATTATATATTTGTCAAGCCCTACAGAATGTATCACACCAGGAGTGAACCCTAATGTAAACTATGGACTTTGGGCAATGATGATGTGTCAGTATAGGTTCATCCACTGTAGCAAATGTACCAGTCGGGAGTGGGATGTTGACAGTGGGGGAAGCTGTGCATCTATGGGGGCAGAGGAGATACAGAACTCTCTGCACCTTCCTCTCAAAATTGCTGTGAACCTAAAACTGCTCTAAAAAATAAATTTTAATCAATTTTAAAAAGATTACCTTCCCTAATTGCCAAGAAAAAATCAAGCATGTACATAAACCTGTAGATTTGTAAGATATGTACCATATTCTCATATTTCCTATTATTCCATTTTCACTGTAGCAATTTAATTACATTACATTTTTATTTGAACTTTTATATATTAAGAACTAAACCTTCTATTATTGCATTAAATTATCCTTTTGAAGTCCATTTTCACAAAGAGAATAACCAATGTTTTAAGTAAAAATATGTCAATTATTAGTAATTGCAGTTATTAAAGCTTTCTCAGAAAACATTAGGCAAAATTTGTCTTAAGATATATTTCTTTTCTTCAATTTGTGAATTTTAAGTACTAATATCACAGTATTACAACTAAAAAAAATGGGGAATATTATATAATCCATATTTGTTTCTCATTAGCAAAGAAAAGTTTCCTTCAAGTTCCATTTACTAGGAAACCTCAAATGATCACTAAATAACTTTTTAAAGCAGCATAAAATGTATACCATTTCTAATACAGTTTTATTTATAACTCTAAGAATGTTTTTAAAGACTTACTACTGTTAAATGTTTAGTGTAGGACCAGATACATGTAGTAGAAATGATCATGTAAATCCATTATGAATAATTAATGCTAACAAGATATAGTTAAAAGCAAAAGTATGACAAAAATATTGCCCAAAAGTTGACATCTTTGAAACAGTAAAACTCAGCTACTTTTAGCACTCGGATTTTGATCAAGGATGCCACCTTTATTCCCAGTCCTTATTTTATTTCCTGGCATTTCCTTACTGCTCATTAAAAGCCTGTTGGTTAAAAACAGGGAAGAATGACATAACCGAGAGTTTGTTTCTCACAAGGAGTGGATCACCACCAGGTAAATACTACTTCCAGAAAATATGAGGTCTCCTTGAAGAGAAGTTCAATGGCCCTCTTTCCCACTAGAATGCAAAGGGCATATAATTTAAAGGCTGTGGAATAAAAATAACTGTTATTGGACATCATCAGGACAAATGAGCTATAGATAGCCACCGAGAAGGTAAATATGACAACAGACATAAACAGTCAAAGAAAAGACCCACAGAAAAGAAAAATCCAGCAGACTAGACTAACTGCTCAAGAACAAATGGTTGAGTAGAAAACAAAACTCTCAAGAAATCAAAATCAAGAAAACAAAAAAGAAAAGAGTTAAAAACAAAAGACATAAAGGCAGAACTTAACAACTGATGTACGCACCCCTAGCAGACAGCCCTACCAGCCACACGTATCATAATTTAGTTCATCAGTGGTGAAGATGCACTTCATACCAGTGTTTAATCATGTTTCATATACCTTCTCAAAAAATGCAGCTACAGTTTTTATAGTGCAAAAACAAGGTTATCAAAAACATCAATTTAAAACAGATAAAAATCCCCAAATAAACAACCATAAAGAAGAAAAAACATCTGAATTTTAACTAAGAGATGGAAAATACAAGTGAATTTATGACATACTGAGATTTATTTAGAAATTCCAACGACTATTTTAAGATTTCTAAAAAAGAGTAAATAGAAGAAAACAATCTAAGCATTAAAGACCATTTTTAGCAGGTAAAGAAAGAAACTACTCTTCAGATTCAAAGAGCCAATGAGAATCCATTTTGAAAATCCAACTCAATTACTGGGAAATTGAATTAAAATGAGTTACAGAATTTGGAATGACAAGGATAAAGAGGAAAAAAAACTTAAAATCTTTTACTTCTTAAAGAATTTTTTTAAGAAGATGCCCCACAGAGGAATGAAAATCAATTTCACATGAGAATTCTCACTCACAACACCAAACACTACAGGGTCTGAGGAAAGAATAACTTAGAACTCCCACATCCAGCCACTTTATCAATTACATGAACATAAAACCGTACACTTTAGACATACAAAAACTCAAAAAGTTTACTATCCACTGATTTATTTGAAAGAATTACTGAAGACTATTCTCCAAAAGGTGAATAAATGAGATGGAAGATACGGAATACAATAAAGATTTGTGAGTAGTGAAGACGACTTAGATTTAACTCTAAACAATTTTTAGAAAGTTCTTAAGCAAATCTTGGGGCACCTGGGTGGCTCAGTCATTGAGCGTCTGCCTTCGGCTTAGGTCATGATGCCAGGGTCCTGGGATCGAGCCCCACATCGGGCTCCCTGCTCAGCGGGAAGCCTGCTTCTCCCTCTCCCATTTCCCCCGCTTGTGTTCCTGCTCTCGCTGTGTCTCTATCAAATAAATAAATAAAATATTTTAAAAAAAAAAGAAGAAGAAAGTTCTTAAGCATCTAAGAGCTTGGAGACTTTACAAGCTTCTTTTTCCCTACCTTTTACCCTTTTATCCTATAACACACACAGAGAAGTCCATAAAGAAAAACGTGAGATTAATAAATTATTGCCCAGAAATGCTCTGTGCCTGCACCCAGCCTGTAGGTGGAACACTGCCCCCCTTGTACCCCTCCCCTACTCAGCACACCAATCTTCTCCCAGCAGTACCCACTATCTGTCATTTACATTAATTTTTGCCTTACTCTACAGTTTTACCTAAATATTCATTCCTAAACAAGAGAACTTAGTTTTGCCTATTTTTGAACTTTATCTAAATGGAGTCACACAGTATGTAATCTTTTGTGTCTGGTTTCTTTCACCAAACATTAATGATTGTGGAAAGACAAACATGATTATGAAGGCAGGAGAGCCTGAGTACTGTCTCTCAGCTCCCCGCAAGTCTCCAGCACTGGTATGCAGCTCCTCTGGGCAGCTGACTCCTAATAAGATGTTTTCTGTGGGAGTAAGACCATTTTATGTCTGCAACAACCCCAGTGCCATGCACTGAATGAGGTCCATCCCCATTCCCTATCAAAATTCCTAAAAAAGGATAGCAACAAGGAACTCAATGCCTAATATACCCAGCCATGCCCATCCCAGGAACACCTCTCCACTTGATGCCAAGAGCCTGGGGAAACAAATATATCCAACAGCCACAACCTAGAAGTTCTACCCTACATTGTGGCACTTACTGTTTTGTCTCAGCTCTTCATGCAACAGTGGTGCCGGAGCAAATACAGGTTTGGCTGGGTTGGTAGACTATTGGGTTATCTTTGGGAGTGATGTAAGCTCTGGAAAGGCCAGTGAGTCTCCACCTGCACTGTCTTAAGCAGCTGGCTACCTCTAAATGAGGAGGTCACTCATCCGAGCAAGAAGAGCTTATAACTGGGTGGCCATGTTGTCTGTGGGCCACAAGATCCCAGGGGCAAGCCTCAAAATAGTAGGTTCACCACCAAAAGGTATCTCAGACTTAGGAAGCTCCTCTTAAAAGAAGCAGCTCTTCCTTCCTCTTAGAGTAGAAACAAGAGAGCTCAGAGGAAGGACGGAAGGAAGAATGGATGGGCAGACAATGCATGTTGCTGCTAGGATACTTATCCATACATCATCATAGTCATGTTGTCAGTGGCTGCTCCTAGGGAAGGAATGTAAGGAAGCCAACAGGCTGATAAGAAAGTCCAGAAGGAACTTTAAAAAGTTGCAGAAACAAGCTGCGTTATGGCCCAAACTCCCAGGAAACCTACAAGTGCCTGCTTGCGGGATGGAAAGGAACAGAAGAAAGCCAGTGGACTGATGCAAAAATCTGAACTGGACCTACAAGAGTTGCAAAGATCGGGTGAGAGAAGGCATAATAGTGTATAACTTAGAGCAATTGTTAGGAGAAAAAAACTAGACTTGGGATGACAAGATCCCCTGACGAGTATTCCCTTAGAAAGATTAAAACTGTCCCTTCCCTATCCCATTGAACATTCTTCAACTACAACACATTCCTGAGCTTAACCCAGACGGGACTTCAAGTGGCTGCTATTTTGTCTCCTTTCACTACACTGTCACCGCAGTCCCTCCGGGACCGGACCTGGCACCTGTTAATTGGATTTGCTCATTGTGAACCCAGCTTATTGCAGGTAAAAGTATTGGGAAGAAAAATAAAACAAAACAAACCTAAGGATTCGTGGTGCTTCTGTCGTAGTGAGCTTCCTAGACATAAAGGCGTTGGGCAGTGGGGAACTGAAGAGGAACAAAATATTCCTCTCATTTCATCTGTGCCTGTTTGGAATTAGCAAGTGAACAGATGTTTTGCTTTGTATAAATAAAGGATTTCTGGATGAACATACACTTGAACTCCAACTTATCTAAGGTGATTCTGCAGCTAACTGTGGTTGTGGAATGGTGACCCCGGGCACATGCAGAGTATATTCCCCATATGTCCCAAAAAGGACGTAAAGTCTGGTAGCTCTATTTTCAACTTAAAAAAAAAAAGAAAAGAAAAGAAAAGGACATAAAATCTGGATCAGTCACAGGAGGGAGAGGCCCCAATTAGTGTGGCATGAATGAATCAATTCAACACTGAAAAGCAGGTGGTGGGAACAATGGAAGTAAATAATCGTTCCTACCTTCTTATTATAAATCTGAACAGACCAATTACTTCATGTCCCTGTTGGAAAGGCATTTTTTGATGAGCCCCAGTGTCAAAGGGTAGATTGTGGAATAATAAACCATATTTTCTGCTAGCACAAAGCTAGCTGAGACCAGCAGCTTCTACATTTTCCCAAGCAAAAAAACCCTGCATGTGGCTTCAAGTTCCTACAAGGACACCAGGTGCCATCAGTAGTGTTATGCAATTCCCTTGGCAGGAGCATCCTGATGAAATTTGCCTTTGCAAGAAAGTCCACTCTCAACCACACGTACTCAGTATCACACACTTAGCCAGGTGCATCTTCGTCCTCCAGTCCTTACAAAACATGAGACCAGCGAGGGGTAAAATCTTCTCCTGAAGTACAACCCACAGCAAGCCCAGTACCGCCCTGCTGACATGACTCTCCATGTGATTCCAAGACCGCATCCTGCCTTTGCAGTAGATACGCCACCATGATACGATTGATATTCTTGCCAAAAAATGCTTAATTTGAATCTAATCATGAGGAAAGAATTAGATCCAAATTGGGACACTTACAAAACAAATGGTGTTGATTCTTTAAAAATATCAGTTGTGTAAGACATGGGAACTGTGCTAGATTAAAGGACACTAAAGAAGCACAACAAAGCAATATGCGATCTTTGCAATAATAAGCACTTTCGTGAAGTGTTAAACTATCTGCAACGTACACTCAGAGTCGGGGAGAGCAAAAACGTGGCAAAATGGTATAAATCTGGGGCTTATACCATTAAAAGGTTTTAAAACTAGCTGCAACACTTTTTCCCATCTTTTAAAAACATTTTCAAATGTTTCATTCCTCCTTCCATCACAGGAAATTGATTTATGTTGCCTTTAAATGAAAAGGCACTCTAGAAAATACTTACGAGAGCAAGTGGCAGTTTGCCACTCCAGACACTGTCCATATGGGAAAGAGATTATGTAAGCGTTCGAGTCAACGCATCGTCTTCTACTACTGCACCACATACACTCCATGCCATTGCTGGTACAGTTGGAGCAGGATGTCCGCAGGGAACACGGCTTTTTGCATGGCCTTGCGTTTTGATTTGGACTAACTGGAATAAATCAACAAATATAATTATTTTATTTGTTAACTGTATTTTAACACAGATATATGGGTTTCATTTGTTTTGTGGTTTAGGGAATGTTTCAAATAAGCCAAGTGTGGGATAAAAATTATAGCAAAAACTACGTGATAAGGTAAACGAAAACGAAGATGAGATGTTAACACTTCTTAAATTTACTATTAAATTTGAAAATTATACTTCTTAGGAAAATTTTAATCCTTTACAAAGTACATGAAGTTACATAATTTAAAAACTTAGAAATGTAGCCCATGACCTAGTTTTCTATCTTTGGCTAAATATTACACAATCATTATTTACTTTCCCACTAAAATGTTTTCCATAAACATTCCATACCTTATCAAAACAAATGCCCTGTCAGTTAATATGTCTCTGATATAAACAAACAATAAAAATAAAACTATAACTATAAAATCTTTACATGAAATAGAATATCACACCCTTTAAATAAATATTTTTTTTAAATGCTAGCAATGATGTGAACCTTTGTTCATTGCTGGTAGAAATGTAAAATGGTACAACCTCTATGGCAAACAGTATGGCAATTCCTCAAAAATTAAACATAGTATTACCATATGATACAGCAATTCCACTTCTGCCTATATACCCAGAAGATGTGAAACTGGAACTGGAAAAGATATTTGCAAACCCATGTTCATAACATCATTACTCACAACAGCCAATAAGTAAAAGCAACTCAGGTGTACACTGATGGATGAATGTATAAACAAAATGTTGGATGTACATACAATGGATAATTATTCAGACTAAAAATGGAAGAAAATTCTAACTATGCTACAATATGGATGAACCTTGAAGACATTACATTAAGGGAAACAAGCCAGCCATAAAAGTTCATACACCTTATGATTCCATCTATATGAGGTAATTGGATTAGTCAAACTCATAGACACAGAAAAGTAGAAGGTGGTTGTCAGGGATTGCGGGAGGGAGGTATGGAGAGTTATTGTTTAATGGGTATAGAGTTTGGGAAGATGAGAAAGTTCTGGAGATACATGGTGTTGATTAATGCACAATAATGTAGATGCACTTAATAACACTGAACTTCACATTTAAAAATGGTGAAAATGGTAAATTTTATATTATGTATATTTCACAAAAATAAAAATGTTTAAAAAGAGAAAATAATTCAATATTCCTTTATCACTTAAAAAAATCCATTTCAAGACAAATACCATATGATTTCACTCATATGTGGAACTTAAGAAACAAAACAAATGAGCAAAGGGAAAAGAGAGAGAGAGACAAATGAAAAACCAGACTTTCAACTATAGAGAACAAACTGATGGTGACCAGAGGGGAGGGGTTGGGGGGATGGGTGAAATAGATGATGGGGATTAAGGAGTGCACTTGTTGTGATGAGCACCGGCTGTTGTATGGAAATGTTGAGTCACTATCCTATACACCAGAAACTAATATTACACTGTACGTTAATTAACTGGAATTAAAATAAAAACTTAAAAAAACAATGTCCATGTCTAACATTTTATATGGGCTAATAAAACCAAATAAAAAATTACAACATAATTAGTACAGGTTTTGGGTTTGAATATTATGGCCAATATAAAAAATAATAAAAGTCAATCACCACAAAATGACATATTAGGCAAAAAAAAGATATAACAGAAAAGTTTCTTCTTACTTGCCAAATGAAATAGATCTATAAGATGAAAATGATTCTAAATTAGTTGTTAATCTTAAAAACAAATCTTTCTTCCAAACACTATTATTATAAAAGTAAAAGATGTTAACAAAATTAAGAATAGATTCAACCAAGAAATAAAGATTGCATAAAATAATAAAATTTTGGTATTTTCGTAAGTTAACCCTAAGGTCACTAATAGTAAGTGGGGAATGTGGATAAAGATAAAACTCACTAAAATTATCAGGGAATCAACATCATAAAAAGATGGTGAAACTTACCTCAGGCACACAGACTGTCACAAGCGAAGGGGGTGGTAAGAAGAGGAGTTGGAAACACAATATTTTTAAAGAAATACTAGTTTACTACTTACCAACAGGTTTTTCACAGACAAGGCCATCTGCCATAGATGTACAAGGATTAGCTTTTAGGCCTGCCACTGCAGCCTTTTCCAGATATGCACAGAACCCAGAATCATTCGGTTCACCAGGAAGCCACTGCAGTGTTGTGTTTGTAAAAGGAGACATGTCTTCCCATCCCCAGTAGGATATATTGATCTTGCGCAAGCCTACCCATGGTGATACTTTCTGTAAACAATAGCAAACGGAGCATTAAAAAAAGTTAGATATAAAAAGTCATATTCCTTAGCAAATAGCTCATTATCATTAAAAATTACATTTAAAGATATATAGAATTGCCTTTCTAATGACTTCCTGTACTAAGGATAATTAACAATTCCAGTACATTTTGGAGAATGATGTAGAAAAGAACACTATTTTTCAAACATAGATTTTTGCACTCATCCTACATAATTGGGGTCAGTTATTTAGCCCTTGTGAACCTCAGTTTCCTCTTCTACAAAATGAAGTTATAAATATCCAGAGCTTATTTATCCTGTATAACTGAAACTTTGTACCTTTTGACCTATATCCTTACATTTCCCTCATCCCCTGCACCTGGCAACCACCATTCTACTATCCGCTTTTATGAGTTTGACTTTTTTAGATTTCACATATAAGTACAATCGTGCAGTATTTGTCTTTCTGTATCTGGCTTATTTCACCTAGCATAATGTCCTCCAGGTTTATACATGTTGTTGCAAATGGCAAGATTTTCCACTTTTGTAAGGCTACGTAATATGCCATTATCTATCTATCTATCTCACATATATATCACACATACATATATATAATATCACATATCACATTTCATTTTCTTTATCCATTTGCCCATCGATGAACACAGGCTGTTTCCATACTTTGGCTATTGTGAATAATGCTGCAATGAATATGGGAGTGCAGATATCTCATTGATACCCTGTTTACATTCCCTTTGGATATATACCCAGACATGGGATTGCTGCATCACTTGGTAGTTCTACTTTTAATTTTTTCTTTTTTTTTTTTTTTTTTTTTTTTTAAGATTTTATTTATTTATTTGACAGAGAAAGACACAGCGAGAGAGGGAACACAAACGGGGAGTGGGAGAGGGAGAAGCAGACTCCCCGCCGAGCAGGGAGCCCGATGCGGGACTCGATCCAGGGACTCCAGGATCATGACCTGAGCCGAAGGCAGTGGCTTAACCAACTGAGCCACCCAGGCGCCCTACTTTTAATTTTTTGAGGAACCCCCATACTGTTTTTCAAATTGACTATACCAATTTGCATTCCCACCAACAGTGTACAAGGGTTCCTTTTCCTCCACATCTTTGCCAACTTATCTCTTTTCTTTTTGTTAACAGCCATTCTAACAGGTGTGAGATGATGTGTCACTTTGATTTTGATTTGTATTTCCCTGATGATTAGTGATGTCCAGCTTTTTACCATATGCCTGTTGGCGATCTATATATTCTCTTTGGAAAAATGTCTATTCGTATCCTTTGCCCATTTCTTCAGTGGGTTTTCTTTGCTATTGAGTTATTTGAGTTCTTATATATTTTGGACATTAACTCATTACCAGACGTATGGTTTACAAACATTTCCTCCCACTCCATAGGTTGTCTCTTTACTGTGCTGATTGCCTTGTTTGCTGTGCAGAAGGTTATTAGCTTGATACAATGCCATTTGTCTATTTTTGCTCCTTGCCTGTACTCTCAGGGTCATTTCCAAAAAATCATTGCCCTGACCACTGTCAAGAAGCCTTTTCTCCATGTTTTCTTCTAGAATTTTTACCGTTTCAGGTCTTCCACTTGTGTCTTTAATCCATTTTCAGATTTTGTATATGGTATGAGATAAGGGTCTACTTTCATTCTTCTGCATGAAGATATCCAGTTTTCCCAGCACCATTTACGGAAGAGACTGTCCTTTCCCCATTGTGTGTTCTTGGCACCTCTGTTGATGATCAAGTGATCATAAAAGCATGGATTTGTTTCTGGGCTCTCTGTTATAATGTATCTTGGTGAAGGTCTCTTTATGTTTTTAATCTATTTGGGGTCTCATGGATCTGGATGTTCATTTGAGAAGTTTCCTGTTACTATTTCTTTAAAGAGCTTTCTACCCCTTTTTGCCTTCTCTATGCCTCCTGGCAGTCCCATAATCCAGGTATGGATGCATCTGATGGTCTATCATAAGTCCCATAGGCTTTCTTCACTTTTTTTTCATTCTTTTTTTCTTTTTCCACTTCTGACTGGATAATTTCAAATGACTTGTCTTTGAGCTCATTGATTCTTTTCTTCTGCTTGACAATGTCTGCTATTGAAGTGCTGTATGAATTTTTTTAGTTCAATCACAGTGCTCTTTAGCTCTATAATTCTGTTTGGTTCTTTTTTATGATTTCTATGTCTTTGTTAAATTTCTCATTTTGTTCACGTATTATTTTCCTAATATAATTTAGTTGTCTATCTATATCTCTTTTAGCTCACTAAGCTGCTTTTAGATGATTATTTTGAATTGTCAGACAGTTTTTAGTTTTCCATTATTTAGGGTCAGTTACTGATATTTTACCCTGTTGCTTTGGTAGTGTCATATTTCCCTGATTTTTTGTGATCCCTGTGGCTTTGTATTGGTGTCTCATTTGAAAAAGTAACTACTTCTTTCAATCTTTATGGATGGACTTCAGTAAGGAAACTCTTCATCATTCAGCTTATCCAGAAATTCTAGAGGGCTATGTAGTAGAATCCATAGGCGGGTTTACTGCTGGAGTACTCAGCTAGGCTAGCCTGGTGGCTAGGTCAGTGGGTGATCAGGTCTAGAGTCTGGGTCCACAGGGACCTGCCTGGTACCTGGATTCACAGGGACAAGCCTGGAGCTTAGGACCATTGCAGTAGGTCTGGAGATTGTGTCCACATGAGCAGGCCAACTGCCTGGATTCGTGGGAGTGGGTCCAGAATCTGTTTATGTAGGTACAGACCTGGATCCTGGGTGCACAGGGGCCACCTGGTACAAGGGTCCATTGAAGTAGGCATGGTAACTAGGTCCATGAGGGCAAGTCTAGAACCTGCGTCCATGGTGGCAGGCCTGCAGCTGGGTCCACAAGGGCCAATATGGAGCCTGAATTTCTTGGGACAGACCGAAGGAAACATGGAGGTTAGCCTGGCACTGGGATAATTTTCGATCCTGAATCCATGGATGCCAGCTTAGTGCTGGGGTGAGCCTGGCACCTGGACTCATGGGTATGGACCTGGTCCAGAGTCTGTGGGGGCTAACCTGGTGCCAGGGTCTCTAGGGTAGGCCTGGTGACCAGATCCCTGGAGGCAGGCCTGGTTCTGAGTCCATGAAGGATGGGCCTGGTACCTGGGAGCACGGGGGTAAGCCTGAAGGTTGGGTATGCAGGGAAGGGCCTGAAGCTTGAATTTCCAGGGGTGAGCCTGGTCTTGGGTCCACAGGAACCAGTACTAGAGTATACTGGGAAGGTCATGGACCTTAGGTCTCCTGGAGCCTAGGGCCACAGGAGGCCAGCCTAGAGTGTGAGGCCATGTCATCAGTCTGGAGCATGCCTGGGGTCTGGGTCAGCAGGAACCAATTGGGCACCGGGGTTCACTAGAGAAGCCCTGGAGCTGGGGTCAACAGCAATGTCAGGTGCTCATTTCACTCTCCTTCCCCTTTGCAGAAGATCTCTCTCACCATGCTTCACTGCCATGCATGGGCTTCGGAGAGGGATGATGCAGGTAATGTAAAACTGTCCTTTCTTATTTTTGCACTTCTCCCAAGTGCTATAATCTCTTACATAGATTACCTAGCTCTTGCAAAGATATTTTTGTATATGAATGGTTGTTCAAACCGATGTTTCCGTGAGGGAACAAGAGCTGGAAATTTCCATCCTGTCATCTTGCTGACATGATTCTTAAACACTTCTGCCTTAATATACATAATATATTTATTTTCTAAGTTACTAAGTTAATAATATTATAACGCGAGGTGATTTCAAAACTCCACATCACCTTTTTTACATTGTGGACTATCAGGAGAGAGAAAAATATGTCTCTCTATTTGAGTGTTTAACATACAGATATAAGATAGATATATCCAGTGTTTATTCTAAATATGTTATACAAATAGTCCTACCGAGTTTCTAAAGATAGCTATAGACCTAGAAATTTGCAAGGTGTAAAACTACAATAAATTTCATAGTAAACATTCAACAAATATTTCTTAAATACAATTAAAATACCCTATGAAGATTCATTATGACAGATCTCATATCACTTAGTAAAATACTGTACAGATAGTAGGTAGTCAATAAATTTCGTGAACCAAAGTTCATTAGAACAGATATGGTTATTTTGCACCATCCAATTCCTGAGACAGAGATAGTACTTAATAAATGTTTCTAATTATAAAAATACACATGCTGCTTTGTCTTGCAATCACCATATATTTCATACATTATTCTGAAAGATATTTTGAAAACAAAAAACTATAACGTTTTTATAGTTCTTGATAGTAATAGCAGGAGTCAATCCAACATAGATATTCCAGATTAATGACTGTGCTTCACATTACAGTGACTCTGCCTACATTTCCGACTATCTATAGTAAAGACAAGTCATTTAAAATGAAATATTACTCCCTAACTCATCATGATAAGGATCTGAGAGGAAGAGGAGAGAAACAGAAAAATGAAGCCATTGATAAAACATTTAAAGTAACTATTACCCAGTAAATGAACTGGACAGGCAGTTGAAAATCAAAGACAAATTACTATATTATGAAAATTTACTGCAGCACACCATAAATCATTACAACATTTCATTAGCCATTTCCGATAAGTAAATGATTATTTGACCCAGGATATCTCTTTAAATTGCCTGAATTTGCCTGTCTTTATTTGCCAAGGAAGGGTTATCTTAAGTGTATACAACTGGAATGACTTGGGATATAATTCATTTTACATAAAGGTATGCTTAATGGAATGTCACCTTGCAGAAGCTCCTATCTTTGAAATTTTGCTAAAGCTCAGCTTTCTAATGAAATAAAACATTTTTCTCTCCTAGGACATGCTAGTCCACAAACTCTCAAATCTAATTTCCTCACACATCCAAAATAACTGTTAGTCCGATCTTTATGATCTATAATAACAAGCAAGAAAAAATGAGGAACACAAGAAACCTTGAAATACACAACTTCTAAAATAGCACATTTCAAGATTATAGTGTAAAAACTAAAAATACTATATTTTGAACAAGGAAAAAAGCAAGAGAGCTGTAATGCCAAATACTAGTACTTTCTAAAGCTCAAAGAATGTGGACCTACCAATAATAATACTTCATAAGTGATACATATTCAACAGAACTAATCTTTAAATGCTCATTGGTAACTGTTTCCCAATTTTATAAATGAAGAAATGAAGCCCCTGGCATCACAAGAATATAAGATTAATTTATGTTTTATAATAACCATGTAATTAAAAATAAAACTTTACAAATATATCTTCTCACATTTTTCTAAAATATTTTTGAAAAAATCAATTGGTGTCTCTCCTACATGAAATGATATACATCTTGCCTTCCAGCCATCAGGCTAGTAGCTGTCAAACAAGACAAAGAAAAAAAACCACAGATGCTTCTATTGCCTCCCTGCAAATATCTTCATGTGCTGGCCAACTCAAAGTCCTACAAAAGTTAGCTAGGTGAGGGTTCTAGAGGGGAGAGGGGTGGGGGGATGGGTTAGCCTGGTGATGGGTATTAAAGAGGGCACGTACTGAATGGAGCACTGGGTGTTATATGCAAACAATGAATCATGGAACAGTACATCAAAAACTAATGATGTAATGTATGGTGATTAACATAACATAATTTAAAAAATTTTTAAAAAGAACTAGTTTAATTAAGGAAAAAAAAACAATTTTCAAAAGGGAGTGTGCATAAGTCCCCCTAATTTTTTTAACATTTATAAAAACTGTTCTTATATCACTGTTTAAACACCAGATGCATATTCCTCTGTTAGTAATAAAAGTAAAATCAGTATCCTATTCTTCATCAAAAATCAGGAATGATCTTAAGAGATAAAAGGTTCTAGTACAACTACCCAGGGCACTCAGCGGAGGGCAGGAGGAGGGGAGCAGCAGGGAGGATTTCTCATTCACCATGGAAAAATTAAAATAGTAGTCTGGGCCAAATATTTTTCCACAATTAATATCAGTATTAACTATTCATCAAATAAATTCATCTAGTTACCTAAGAATTCTAAATAATGATTCCTGGAAATAGCAGTAATAGCAGCAGTAAGAAAACTGATACAAAAATGACAACCTTAAAATGTAAACAATAATAATTACTGTAAACACTCAAAAATAAAAATTATATTCTTTATATGCATTATCTTATTTTTTCTCACAATAAACCTACAAGGTAGCTATGATTATTATCCCTGTTACAGATGAAGAATATAGAGCTGGAGAGATTAACTTGCTATTAAGTTTTAAAGATAAGCAGTATGCCCAATTGCATGCTCTCCATCACTTTGATGATACAGTCCTCATGCTTTAAAATCAGCTATACCAAGAAAACATTACTTAAGTATTTCTATAGCAAGTAATTGGTAATATTTTCTCTAAAATATTTTCAAGCCAAAATTGTCTCTTTTGAAGTGGAGTTTTGAAGTACCAATACACTATTTGTCCAAATAAAAATCGTAACTGAAAGTCAAAATAAAGTCGCTGAGATCTGGCCTAATAGAGTTTTCAAAGTAACAGCTGAATTATAGATACACCTATATTATTTGTATAGAAATTATGCTACTTTGTGCATTATTGACCATAGGGTGTCTATGTGTGTGTTGTGTTTTTATCTTAAACATAAGGCCAAATCTAGTACAAACTACAGATTTGAGGCATTTATTATTGTTTAGTCTTATCACCTGATCTATTTTGAGTTCTAATTTTATTTTTGAAACAAAATACAAAAATCTGCTATGATGCTACGACAGTTTATATTAGTACATTTCAAGTAAGTACATGAACTAAATAAAGTATTTCAAAACTAGGTTTAGTAAATTATTTTCAAATTTCCTTACATAATCTACTCTTAAGAGTTGACTGTATTTTAACAATCCAACAGTGGAAAATACTGTAAATTCCTTAGAAATGTCTTATAAAATAATATTTTGATAGTTTTCATTTTTTATTATGTTCAATTAGCCAACAGATAGTATATCATTATTTTTGATGTAGCGTTCAACAATTCATTAGTTGCCTGTGACAGCCAATGCTCATCACCACACATGCCCTCCTTAATATTTATCACCCAGTTTTCAAAGAAATATTCCATTTTTTTATGGAAATGCTTTCCATAAAACCCCCTGAATAGTGAAACAGTTTCCAAGTGCTGTATGTTCCAATAGCTTCTACATACTTTAAAAATTGGTTTTATTTCTGCTAACCCTTAGTATATTATTTCAAGCAAATCTACACCTAAAAAAAGTAACATAATTCAAAAACCCAACTCACAACAGACACACACACTCACAAAAAACACATATATGCAAATGTAACCAATGTGTTGGTCTAGTGTTTTAATTATTTTTATTATTTATTTATTTGAGAGAGAGAAAGAGAGAACCTGAGTCGGGGGAGGAACAGAAGGAAAGGGAGAGAATCCCAAGCAGGCTCTGCCTTCAGCACAGAGACCACGAGAGGCTTGATCCCAGGACCCATGAGATCATGACCTGAGCTGAAACCAAGAGTCAGACGCCCAACTGACTGAGCCAACCAGCTGTCCCTCTAGTGTTTTAATTATAAGGGACATCTCAAGTTACGAAGTCATTACACTTCAAAACAAATTCTTGGGACACCTGGGTGGCTGTTGTTAAGCATCTGCCTTCGGCTCAGGTCATGATCCCAGAGTCCTGGGATCGAGTCCCGCATTGGGCTCCTTGCTCAGGGGCGAGCCTGCTTCTCCCTCTGCCTGCTCTGTCTGTCGCTCTCCCTGCTCATGCTCTCTCTCTCTCTGACAAATAAATAAATAAAATCTTTAAAAAAAGCAAATTTTTAAATTTTATACACATGTATTTTAAGTGTATTTATTCATATGAAATGATTTCTTGGTAAGAAATATAGTGGTTTACTATGCAAAACACAAGATGAGTAATTTAGAAAATCTTATTCCCAAATACATATACAGATTAATTCGTGCCAATTGACTTTTGAAGTCAGTTCCACTTTACTTCCAAGATTTAGTAAAAATAATTTATTTAAAAACAAAAAGAATGAACCCTACTAATGATTATAGGACTTTCTGCATATTTCCATGATATAAACAAGTAGAGGTGTTACCTGTTGTGTATACTTCTGTATTTCATCCAGAACAAATTCTACTTCTTTTGAGGTTGTTAATGAAGCAAGATTTCCACTGAGATTATAGCAATAAAGTTTTGCATTGTCATAGCTTTCTCTACTGGAATTGATTCTAAGACAAGCATCACCAATATGATTCCATCCTTCTCCACAAAGATGAGCTAATAAAAAAAAATTATATCTTATTTTCAGATTACCAAAAGGCATGTATATTTTTCAGTTATTTTAGAATTCTAAATACAATGTCTGTATTTGTTTAAATAACTTTCAATGATAAAAATTCTAAGGATATCAATACAATTCACTAAATAAAATTTATCTAATAGTTTGGTGAAGAATAAAAACAGAAGATCCTAATTTTTTCTTTAACTCTTAAGCATAATATAAGCTATGGCTATAAAATCTGTTAAAATGTATTGACTATCTGCTAGGTTTTCTAGTGTCTTGGCATATGGTATCGCAACTAATAAAATCACTACTATATTTACGTCTCCGGGTCCAATTTATATTATACAAGATCACTTAAAAGGAAAATAACCTGCACATAACCAAAGCAATTTCAAAGTTATTCCTCCTCTCCGTATCTAATTTCCATAGCCCAGGTGCACTATTTTCAAATAAGCTGGGTTCTTTGATTCTTTAATTATTACTGTGGGGAGAGAAGTCTCATTTCTTTTATGTTTAATAAAGAAGCTATAATTTTTGCTTTCTAATGTTTATTTTTATACAGGTATTCAAGTCTTTCTAACATTACGCATACTATTCAATAAGAGTGGTTTATCCTTAGAATACAAGTTGATCTTTAAAAAAGTGCCTATTTTCTAAAACACACATTTATAAATACATTATAAAGTTATGCTCTAGTATGTACTAGTTAATAAGGCAGTGCTTCATTAATACACTGTTCTATAAAGTCTAACTACATTTTAGTGTCCATACCCATTAAATGTATCGGTGCCTTTTGCCCCGACTTTTGGCTTTAGATGCAGTAGTGCAAAATTTCTGGAAATGTTCTAAAGCTGCAATTCTCAAACATTTTGGTCTCGAGATCTTTTTATTTCTTAAAAATTATTGAGGACCTCACATATCTTTTCTTTATGCATTTTTTATCTATTGGCTTTGACCATATTAAAAATTAAAACTGACCATTTAAAAATATATTTATTTATTCACTTAAAATTATAATTTAAAAATTCATTACAAACACACTCTTCTAGCTTTTGGGGTGTCTTGCCCCTTTATGCTATATACAGGCCCAAATGAGACATGTCATCAAATTCTCTCCCTGAGAAAGAGAAGCTGACAATTCAAATCAGGCCACTGGCATCAAAAAATTAAGACAGACTGATGAATGAATAGGGGGATGGATAGATCAGGGATAAAGCAGAGCAAAATGTTCAGTGTAGAATCTGGGTGAGGGTATTGGGTGGGTGTCCTCTCTAGGATTCTTTCCAGTTTTCTGTACATTTGAAAATTTTCATAATAAAATGTTGGGGGGAAAAATTACAACTTAAAATTAAAAGTAGATTTTATTTTAAAAGAATTATAGTCTTCAAAACAGAAAATAACAGTGAAAAGTGTAATATTATTTTGCATTTTTGCAACTCTCTTTAATGTTGGTTTAATATAAGACAACTGTAGTCTCATATACGTCTCCAATCTATTGGAATCATATATTATGTAGACTTTGGAAAACTCCATAGTAAACCCATGACAGAATCAGAATTTAAAAAGCAAATAATATCTTAGTATTACTAGTTTTGACCTCATGGACCCTCTGAAAGAGTCCATGAGCATGGGACTCCTGTTCTTTAATAACTGCTGCCCTACTGAATTGGGTACTATGAATAGTACCTAGAACATAGTAATACCTCAATAAAGTATAATTATCATTTAATAAGGTTGTTTAAAACAACTTTATGTTCTTTTTCAGGTTATCCCTATAGCAATCTTCCTTGTCTTCTGGAATCCGAAGTACCTAATCACTTTAAGGAAACAAGGCAAAAGTTTTGTTTTATTATGGCTTTTGTGACCTTACTGAATCAAGGAAGGATTTAGATTACTTTCGCCTGTCTCATTTTTTAATGAGACAAAAACACCTGGTTGACAAATCACACAAATGAAAACAAATGCATGGGTCTTTGGGGCTGAAGTATACCACTGACCTGAATGTTTTGATGGTTTAGGCTTTGTAATATTGACCATCAACTCAACTTCAGAGTTAAATGGGGAGCAGTAAATTTTTAAAATGAGTTTAGTGAGATAAATTCAAACTGCCAAGTTTATATGAGATCAATGAAAAGATGCAATTCACAAATGTTCATGGAAAAGCACAACTCTGGATAGACAGGGTCCTCCATCTGGAGCATTCACTTCCTCAAGACAAGCTGAGTGGAAAACAAACTACATATACCCAAATTGCTGCTTAGTAAATATGAACATAGAACAAGGGGAATTAGTTTATAATGTAATTTTTATTGTATTTACTGTATGGTATTTATTATTCTCCAAAATAGCCTGGCCAAGTGGAGCCCTCATACCAAACTAACATTCTTTCCTGGGCAATGAGTAGATGGGTACTACCAAACGTGACTTCACTTATTTTTCCAAACTTCCACTGGCAATCAAATTCCCTTCTTATTGTAGCAATCATCCTTTAAATATATATATTCCTTCAGTCAAAGCTTATTTTGGTCCAAGATTTTTTTAAAAACATTATTTGAGAGAGAGAGAGTGTGTGTGTGTACATGGGGTCAAAGGGGTAGAGGGAGAGGGAGAGAGAGAGGGAGAGAGAGAATCCTAAGCAGGCTCCATGCCCAGAGCGGAGCCTACACGGGGCTCTATCTCACGACCCTGAGATCATGACACTTAACCGACTGCACCACCAGGGGCCCTTTGGTCCAAAATTTTTAAAACAACTTTGTATTTTTACTGATCTACATGTTGATTTTAGAATTTAACATTTAGATATCAATATTACTTTCAAGTTTAGTGTCATCTCACTATTGCTTCTCAAAATCTAGAACTGCATTAATCTCTAATTTTTTCAAAGTTAACACACATGCACAGATCACTGTTTAAAAATTTTAAAGGTCAGTATATAAACAAAGCCCAAAATTTAAATATTCTAAAATCTGAATGGTATTTTAAGGGCATTCTAATTTTTATTTTATTACATGAACTTCTAAGCATGACATAAATCCTTTGATGGGATTTCCAAGGACTTTTTAGAATTACACAGGCACAGAAACTTTTCTTTGAAAAAATGTAACAAAACAAACAAAACCACTGGATAGACAAAGGCAAAAACTGAACACCCAGTTAGTAGTTACATCTGCCATTTTACAAGCCATGCAGCTTTGAGCAAGTTGCTTTACCAGTGTATGACTCAGTTTACCTGTATGATAAGAAGATGGAACTGGTTAAATACCTATATTATTCTTCTATTTTCTGATTTTACCTTTTATATTTAAAAGGAAGAGTACTTAGAGTCTACTAAGAAGAGTATTATATGTAAAAAATAAATTGAATTTGCTTTTCAAAATGGGCTTTTCTCTGGCTTACATAACTTAGATTCTCATTAAATCATATAAAACTTATTACAAAGATTGTAATTTATAATAAAAAAGTAGTCAGTAAAAAATAGTTCCCAGAATTTCAAAGATAAAGGGCACTTAAAAACAAAACAAATAGGTTGAAATGTTAACATTCATTAAATCTGGATATTAGTCTGAGTGCTTATTATTTTGTTTTTAAGATATAATCACTAGTATAATAAATACAAGAAATCCTGAACATCTTAAAAGAATTGGAAGCAAACATACAAATTTTCTTATAGAAACAATGCTATTATTACTCCAATATTATTGTTTATTTGCTACTGATTTAATTTTATAAACTGGAATGTTCTTACTAAATGCTCTTTACTATAACGGTATTCATCTGTGGACTATAAAATTCATTTACCAAATTGAAATCTTTACCTGGTAAAGCCTGGCATTCTTGTTGTCGCTGATCCCACTGGCAATTCAAGTTTAGTGAACAGCTTTTACAGCTGGTAAGTTTGTTACAAATCTGCTCATTTCTCACATGACATTTGGTGTAGTTTTTCACAGACTAGAAAGTTAAAAGATAAAGCATGTTATTTTTTACCTTTGTATAGCAGTAATTCTTAAACTACATTATATATATGAATCACCAGATGAATTTTAAAGTTCAGATTTCTAATCCCAAATCCAGTTCTACTGAATCAGAATCTCTTTTACTCATTTCTTTAAACTATAGTTGTTGGAACTACAATATGTGTTTATTGGAAAAAAATGTACAAATTTGGCAATTTGAAACAGAAACCATCTAATGAAAATCTTTTCTATTGAATCTGATAATAGGCTTCCAATTCAACAAATAAAGCCAATGTAGAGTCATTTCTCTTCATGATCACATGAAAGAATTCTAGTCATAATAAAACGATCATGCAAATCCCTAGAAATGAAGTAGAAATGATAAGTAGTAAAAAGTAAAGAGATACTTTATCAAAATCAAATACAATCTAAAAAGATAAATTATTTTCGTGATAACTCTAATTTTATTTCCACAGACACTAAATAATCATTTTGGTTAATTGACATTTCTCCTGTATTTGTCACATTTCCTTTATGGTGGCTGCAAAGAAGCCACAGAGGTCAGACTTTGATCAATCCTACCATACAACATAACCATATGTCAACTAAATTCCAGTATTAAGAGATTAAAGATTAAAGGTCAAAAAAAAAAGGAAAAAAATAGGCAACATAGGGACTTTGGTGGGAGTTCCTTATATACATCAAGGTTCAGATATTTCATATGATGTCATCAATATCTATGATAAAAATTTTTGGCTCGATTCTTTCCATGACTCTTGAGAAAAAAAAAAGAACTTAATGCTGAACGCTTAGCCCCACTTCAATCTTCTTTTTTCTCTATAGATACAAATGCTTAACTCAGGCTTTAATTAAGGGAGTTAAATACTTGTTTTCAGTCAATAAAGTTAACAGTTAAAATTTAGTTATACCTATCCCACATATAAAAATGGTTGAAGCAACTTTTAACCTCTTAGATAATTTAAATATTTTTTTATATTTTTTATAAACTACTATATTTTTTATTTTTTTATAAATTACTATACTTTCCCACATAAAATACATTGCAATCACCTCAATTCCAAAGATGTTTATTTCTTTAGAGCAACTTACATATACTATAAGGTAACAGATAAAAAGTAGATAGATACTAATGTTTGTCTTTATTCACCCTAACAAAATCAGAAAAGATACATTTTTTAAATCTCAATTACTTTGTGACTCTTATTCAGTCACCACATTTTCATTCAGAACATTTTTACTTATTGTTACTTTTTCTAATTTGTAGCTTTCTGTCTTCATATAGAATATAAATCTTAGCATTACTCTATGTAATAGAGTATACTCCAAACATTCGTCAGCTAACTGAAAAGGAATAAATTTACTTGAATCATCTGATAAATAGAATAACCCGTAAAAATGACAGGAGAATGGCTAAACAACTTGTTAGGATAAAAGAAAGAAGAACAGTTTTAATGCCAGTCTTTAGACTAACAATGACGTCATTAGAGTCACCATCCAAATAACTCCATTGCTCTTCATTACAAACAGTAAAGTCGTTTATTGACACTGAATCAGTACAATAGATGAAATTATATTCCAGTCCCACACAGGGCCAATTTAATCAATGATGAAAGAAAGCTGACTGTTATTCCGAAACATGGCTGATATTTTTTGGCCTAATGAACCAGATAAGTAAGCAGGTTATTTGAGCTGTTAGAACACAAAATATGCAACTTGGGAGTAAATACGACTAAATAACAAAATAGGGTATCAATGGACATCATTTACACTAAAATCTCACAGACCTTTCTGTAACCATTAGCGTTTAGTTGAGCTTAATCACCAGACATTCTGATGAAACCATCTAAAAGACATTACATCAAAGTCTAAATTACAAGTGAGTACCATCTGCTCACTTACACCATCTCACCCAGTGCCTTCCTTATTAATACATCATTATAAAAAATAAAATAGAGAGTATAAGGTCACTTTATAAAACGAATCCTTGATAGCGATTTACATAACACAATTTTTGAGGTACGCATATTTTCATTTAGTATAAATGTCTAAACACAATGTCTAAACTCAGGGTTATCCAACAAAGCTTTAAACACAATCTGCTTATAATTTTTATTTAATAACATTATTCATTTTACTCCCTTATTCCCATGCTTTATTTTACTTAACTCCTATTTCCACATTACTCACTAAAATAACCCCCATTAGATAAATATTAATGCAAATATAAAAAAGTAATTCAAATTTTTAAAGCAGAGTCATGTCCTATTCACGTTAAAACTCATATAAAATTAAAGTATATCTGTTATTAAAGCAACTTATATTGCCAGAAAGTATATACCAACACAATATGTATGAAAGCAAAGGTTTCAATCTGATGAGTCAATAACTGAAAAATTTCCTCCATTTTAAGTTTTGAGTATTATTTTAGTACAGAACCATAAAACAAATATTTTGAAATATGACTGCTTACTGAAGAAAATTTTTGATACAATAAAAATTTTTTACTTAGTTTTCAAACTCCCTTTTCTTTACCTTTTACCTCCACATAGTAATCTTAAAAAACAAGTACTTTCGGTGATTAATACAAATTCAAAAAAAGAAATAATGTATGTTACATTTAGTTGAAAATATGTAAGCACATCATTTAGTTGTTTAAGCCTTTGCTCAGTAAGAGAATGTTTGGTCCTACTATAGTTTTTAATCCTTTTAATGCTATACTTATTAATACTTTCTGAAATTTTTTTCAAATTGTTGACATCTTGAAAACATGGGATATTTTGATACTACCCACTTAAAAGGTTAATTTTGCTGCTCTTAATCCATTTTCATCTACCATAAATATTAATTTGTAATTTTTTTTAATTGTCTACCTAGAATAAGGTTTCTCAAACTTAACACTTGACATTTTGAGGCAGATACTTGTTTTTTGTGGGACACTTAATGCATTACGGACTGCTAACAGCATCCCTGGCCTCTTCTAGATGCCAGGAGCAGCCCCACAGTTGTGACGACCAAAAAGGTCGACACACGTTGCCAAATGTCCCTTGAGGCACAAAACTGCCTCTGGTTGAGAACCACTGATGGACAGAGATAAAGGGAAACTGCCACTGCCAACCTCAGGTTAAACTTACACACAAAGCATGTAAACAAAACATCAGGCCACACCACTACCGTGCATGTGCATGTCTGACCAGAACCCCATGGAAATCATTCTGATACTTATCTATATAATGTATCTATCAGCCCAGAAGACTACATTCATAGTTATAGTCATTTTTAAAGGACATGGGAGGAAGTAAAAGTTACTGGAATCTAGACTGACAAAGTTGAGCAAGAAACTGGAGAGAACTTGCAACACAGGGAGGGACTCCCTCCGTATTTTCTAAGTGTCTCGATGTGTAAAGTGCTCTCTGTACAAGGGCACGAGATGGTAAGCTAATGATCGGACCACAGCACCGATGGCCCACGGATACTAACCACGCTGCAGTTGCTGGTTGCGGAGATGCATTTCTTGTCATCACACCACTGGCACCCATTGCTATTGGCAGCACAGCTGGCACAGTCCGCGTATCTGTAACATCCGTCATCAGGAGCAGCTGCGGTACCGGGGG